>NC_052321.1:1683539-1851397 GCF_016432855.1 Salvelinus namaycush
ACAAACATTCTCACAACTTTAGAGAACGTTTCCTTAAAAACTCAGACACCGGTAGGATTGTTAAACGTTCGACTGCAGACAGTACTTAGCACCTCTGTACAGTGTCAAAACTCTGTCTCTTTAAAAAAAATATATAGATTTTTTAAAACTAGGCGAGACAGTTAAGAACAAATTCTTACTTACAATGACGGCCTACCTGGGAACAGTGGGTTAACTGCCTTGTTCAGGGGCAGAATGACAGATTTTTACCTTGTCAGCTCAGGGATTCGATCCAGCAACCTTTTGGTTTCTGGCCCAACGCTCTAACCACTAGGCTACCTGCCGCTCTTACCACTAGGCTACTTGCTGTGTTGACACAGCAAAGACCTTGGAAGTCGTCAGCCTTGTTAAAATACTCCAAACTACAAGGTGGCAGTAGCGCTGTTTGGCAATGAATATTTGTGTGTATTGCTTATGGTCTAGATTCCAAGCTATCTGCTCTAATGTTGCTATTTTGTAGAACACCCTTGTTGATACTAGCCAGATGCCCCCAGCTAGATAACTACCTAGCAAGATGATGAAGAAACAATTTAATTCACTCTCCATAATCCCATACTGCCAGCCCATAGCCAAATGTTTAGCTAGTTAGCTAACGTTAGCATATTCGCTAGCTAGCACAACATCAGACTGGCGTTTCATGAAAACTAGCTAATCCATTGTTATTTAATTAGAACGTCAATACTAGCTACAGTGGTTAGCTAGCTTGGAGGAAGTATTTAGTGTTGTGTGCATTGTGTCTCTGCACATACAGTAGCTAGCTACCATCCCATATATCCTACATTGAATATGAAGTGTGACTGGCTCATCTGTGAATGTACCGAGAAACAACCCTATTTATTACTTTTTGTCGTTGGCTCTTCCATGTCGGGATTCGTGCTGTCTGATTGGCTCAAAATCAAGTTGTTGGCCACTGACGAGCATTGGGATTCTACAAGTTACGACGCTACCTAGTCAGCACCAATGACGTATACAAACCCTGAATTTCTGAAGCTGTGTATTGGCCATTGAGAGGCTTTGAAGCCACCGGTTGGCCATATTGGCACTCCCTAGTAGGAGCAGTCCTCCATAGGAATGAATGGAATTCTACAGTATTTCAATGAAATGTTTCAAGGACAAAATTACAGATAGATTACAAATGTCAAAAATGAATGTTGACATGAATAAATGCATTTCTATATCTTCCAAACAATTATTATTATTCAAAAACATTTTTTGCTCCTTTTCTCCCAAATTTCATGATATCCAATTGGTAGTTACAGTCTTGTCCCATCGCTGCAACTCCCGTACCGACTCAGGAGAGGCAAAGGTCGAGAACTATGCGTCCTCCCGAAACACAACCCCGCCAAACCGCACTGCTTCTTGACTCACTGCTCGCTTAACCCGGAGGCCAGCCGCACCAATGTGTCAGAGGAAACACCGTCCAGCTGGCGACCGAAGTCAGCGTGCATGCGCCCGGCCCGCCACAAGGAGTTGCTAGAGTGCAATGGGACATGTCCCAGCTGGCCAAACCCTCCCCTAACCCGGATGACGCTCTGTCAATTGTGCGCCGCCTCATGGGTCTCCCGGTCGTGGCCAGCCTGGGATCGAACCAGGGTCTTTAGTGACCAAAATCTTTTTTACAATTGAAGAGGAGTACCTAGATGTCTGTGAGGTGGCTTCAATACAGCGTCCCCCTGTCAGTCATCGAGGCTTTATACACATCATTGGTTCAGCACACAGCAGGTACCGCTTTTGTTCTAGCAAGAGAAGGAGCAGCCTCCCACGGTGATAACAACCTATCGGTAGTCTATCGGCAGTAAGGTTCTTGGTGTGTTTCATGCTTGAGAGTCTCATTGGGTCATTACCTAAAGTTTTCATAGGAATGTGTCAGTGAGGTGCAAGGAATAAATAAGAATTTGTTCTTAACTGACTTGCCTAGTTAAATAAGGGTTAAATTAAAAAATGTAAAAAATAAATAAAAAAAGGACTGTTTCCAGACCATTTCCTCAAACAGAACTTTGCTACACTCGCATTAACATCTGCTAACCATGTGTATGTGACCAATAAAATTTGATTTGAACTTACCCAGAACGTGGGGGGGGTCTCTATCCAGTACACACACTTGCACAAAAAAATATTATAATAAAGACGTCATATAAACAGGAAAAATGTATTACCTTTTAATGTGGCAATAACAGAACCAGTCATGATATTTTCATCCGATTATCAAACAAATCACAAAAAGTGGGCTACCTGTGCATGTTCACCCCCCACCCCACTCAGTCGTCAGGACGTTGCCTGATGGTTCCAAAGAAACGTTCTCCAAAAATGGTTTAATCAATACACATCTCCCCTTATACTGTGGCCGAGTCCATCGTGACTCTGATTGGTGAACCACTGATCCATTCACAGCTCTTTGTTGGCAAGGTTAGGGACACTCACACAAACAATTATTTTAACGTACAGTGTTTTCAACTTAGATATTTGACACACTTTGACATAACATGATTATACTGTGCATGTTCATTTCTACAGTCGTTATTATTCAACATGTCCGCCCCTTGGATTTGAAATCACAACCTCTTGGTTCACAGTATTTCAATCTTCCTGCTGCGCCACGTCTGTGTCAGTTGTCAGTTATTTAATCAGACTATTCTCTCGTCATTGATGTGACTGACTTATTTCAGACATTTTAGGGATTTTTGTATAGTTGTCTAATGTTGGTGGGGCATATAACCCTGTTTTAATGTTAACTCCGGAATCACTCTGATCAATAAAATTGTTTTTCTTGAGTGTACTTTTAACAGAGGTGAGATTTATCTAATGTCAAAACATGCTAAATTGGTTCTCAGGAGGTTTTTGTTAACATACATAAAATGTTCCCTTAACTAACCCGAAAACTGGACACTCAAACATCTGGGGAACACTACAGGTAACAATTCAAAAACATTCTCTCTCACTAGAATTGTGAGCTTGGTAACTCTGTTCAGAGAACTAAGCCACACAGTGGCCTCCTCCTGTGTTATCAGGGCTTTGAACAAGCCTGGGCAGGCCTGATTCCCAGCCTACCCAGCCCTTTGCTGGCAGCCCCATGCCTACCACTCTGTTTAAATACAAAAACAAAGTTGAATAGTGCCACTTCAAAGTGGAAACATTATAGAAACATGTATTTTCTAGCTGTGGTTGGGTTTTGTTTGAAGTATTGATTTATTGTTATATTATGTGGTCAGACACAATAAGTGATTCATAGGGCCTGACTTCATAGGGCCTGACTTCATAGGACTTTAGTTTTTTTTATAGGGCTTGACTTCAAAGGGCTTGACTTAATAGGGCTTGACTTCATAGGGCTTGACTTAATAGGGCTTGACTTCATAGGGCTTGACTTTATAGGGCTTGACTTAATAGGGCTTGAGTTTTTTTTATAGGGCTTGACGTAATAGGGCTTGACGTAATAGGGCTTGACTTAATAGGGCTTGACTTAATAGGGCTTGAGTTTTTTTTATAGGGCTTGACGTAATAGCGCTTGACGTAATAGGGCTTGACTTAATAGGGCTTGACTTCATAGGGCTTGACTTAATAGGGCTTTACGTAATAGGGCTTGACTTAATAGGGCTTGACTTAATAGACTCTGGACATAATAGAAAGGTCAGGGGAAGTTTTGTGGACAGAGTGGCTATATATGGTTTAGGTGTTCAATGAAGTGGAGCACTCAGTCTGTCTTTGTAGATGTGTTATGTTTTTAGCCAAGATGATGATGTGTGTTGCTATGGACACAGCCCTCTGACTGACAAGCTATAATAATAATAGTAATAATAATAATAATAGTAATAATAATAGATCATAACCGCTTATTGTGAAATGTCTGTGGATGTTCTGTTCCGAAATTAATACAATTGGAATTTACTTTGTTTTAGTATATTATATCAAATGGCACACTTGATATCAATGTTTCATCACATGGTTTAATTTGGCATTCACTGATCAGAGGAAGTGGTATTTCTTTCTTGTATTTGATTCTGACCGACAAATCTATCTAAAACTACAGTGCAGTATTCTTTTGTAATGTCCTGTCTTTCTTTCCTAGGCAAGATTACTTCACAGACCGAATGTGTCAGCAAAATGGAGAAAGTATATTCCACTACCCTGTATCATACAGTAAGTTTCCCTGTTAACACACTCCCATTCTCAAATACTACACACATAGAAACACACTACTTATTTGCGTGTTCCTTTACAGTGTTTTCCGCAACGAAGATCTTCGCTGCTCGCCATTCCGTTTCATAATTCCCAGGACCTGGCAGCACGACCTGGATCAGATCCTCGGTCTAGTCACAGAGAAGGCCAGTTTACGCACTGGAGCAGTGCGCAGGTCAGATACGTACACACACACACCCTCACACATGCATATATACTGTACATACGCACACACTGACACAGACACACACACACACACACACACACACCTTCACACAGCATGTGTGTAAAACATTTAAACGTGTTAACCCTCGCAAGGCTGCAGGCCCAGACGGCATTCCCAGCCGCGTCCTCAGAGCATGCGCAGGCCAGCTGGCTGGTGTGTTTAAGGACATATTCAATCAATCCTTATCCCAGTCTGCTGTTCCCACATGCTTCAAGAGGGCCACCATTGTTCCTGTTCCCAAGAAAGCTAAGGTAACTGAGCTAAACGACTACCGCCCCGTAGCACTCACTTCCGTCATCATGAAGTGCTTTGAGAGACTAGTCAAGGACCATATCACCTCCACCCTACCTGACACCCTAGACCCACTCCAATTTGCTTACCGACCCAATAGGTCCACAGACGACGCAATCGCAACCACACTGCACACTGCCCTAACCCATCTGGACAAGAGGAATACCTATGTGAGAATGCTGTTCATCGACTACAGCTCAGCATTTAACACCATAGTACCCTCCAAACTCGTCATCAAGCTCGAGACCCTGGGTCTCGACCCCGCCCTGTGCAACTGGGTCCTGGACTTCCTGACGGGCCGCCCCCAGGTGGTGAGGGTAGGTAACATCTCCACCCCGCTGATCCTCAACACCGGGGCCCCACAAGGGTGCGTTCTGAGCCCTCTCTTGTACTCCCTGTTCACCCACGACTGCGTGGCCATGCACGCCTCCAACTCAATCATCAAGTTTGCGGACGACACTACAGTGGTAGGCTTGATTACCAACAACGACGATACGGCCTACAGGGAGGAGGTGAGGGCCCTCGGAGTGTGGTGTCAGGAAAATAACCTCACACTCAACGTCAACAAAACAAAGGAGATGATTGTGAACTTCAGGAAACAGCAGAGGGAGCATCCCCCTATCCACATCGACGGGACAGTAGTGGAGAAGGTGGAAAGTTTTAAGTTCCTCGGTGTACACATCACGGACAAACTGAATTGGTCCACCCACACAGACAGCGTTGTGAAGAAGGCGCAGCAGCACCTCAGGAGGCTGAAGAAATTCGGCTTGTCACCAAAAGCACTCACAAACTTCTACAGATGCACAATCGAGAGCATCCTGTCGGGCTGTATCACCGCCTGGTACGGCAACTGCTCCGCCCACAACCGTAAGGCTCTCCAGAGGGTAGTGAGGTCTGCACAACGCATCACCGGGGGCAAACTACCTGCCCTCCAGGACACCTACACCACCCGATGTCACAGGAAGGCCATAAAGATCATCAAGGACAACAACCACCCAAGCCACTGCCTGTTCACCCCGCTATCATCCAGAAGGCGAGGTCAGTACAGGTGCATCAAAGCAGGGACCGAGAGACTGAAAAACAGCTTCTATCTCAAGGCCATCGGACTGTTAAACAGCCACCACTAACATTTAGTGGCCGCTGCCAACATACTGACTCAACTCCAGCCACTTTAATAATGGGAATTGATGGGAATTATGTAAAAATGTACCACTAGCCACTTTAAACATGCCACTTAATATAATGTTTACATACCCTACATTACTCATCTCATATGTATATGTATATACTGTACTCTATATCATCTACTGCATCTTGCCATCTTTATGTAATACATGTATCACTAGCCACTTTAAACTATGCCACTTTACGTTTACATACCCTACATTACCCATCTCATATGTATATACTGTACTCTATACCATCTACTGCATCTTGCCTATGCCGTTCTGTACCATCACTCATTCATATATCTTTATGTACATATTCTTTATCCCTTTACACTTGTGTGTATAAGGTAGTAGTTGTGGAATTGTTAGGTTAGATTACTTGTTGGTTATTACTGCATTGTCGGAACTAGAAGCACAAGCATTTCGCTACACTCGCATTAACATCTGCTAACCATGTGTATGTGACAAATACAATTTGATTTGATTTGATTTGTTTGACCTATTAATGGCAGCCCAACGACCCCTCAGGTACACAGATGACAGTCTCTCTGACCCCATTAGTGACCCCTGACCCTGTGACCCCTCAGGTTGTGCACTCTAGAGGGTGTAACTGTGTCCAGTGCAGACGAGCTGGTGAGTGGCCAGTTCTACGTGGCAGTGGGAGCAGAGAGGTTCAAGAAGCTTCCCTACGTGGAGCTGTTGGTTCCTAAAGCCTCTGAGAGGTATGGATGGAATTATCATAGTACAGAGATTGTTAGATAATATGAAAATAGAACAAGCAGCTTTTAGGCAGCCAAGACAAAAAATACTTTTGTGAACTCACTTGACTTTTTCTCCCCCCTTACAAACTCTGACTTTGCTGATAACTACTTTAGTGAAGAACAATTTTTCTTACTATGACTGAGATATGTGGTTGTCCCACCTAGCTATATTAAGATCAATGCACTAACTGTAATTCGCTCTGGATAAGAGTGTCTGCTAAATGACTAAAAGGTCAAATGTAAGACTGTGTGGGTATTCTATTCTAAAGATATATTGGTCTCAATGGGACTCGCTACTAAAATAAAGGTAAAATAAATATATTAAATAATATTATATAATATCATAAATATAATATGATATAATAAATATAATATAATATGATATGATAAATATAATATGATATGATATAATAAATATAATATCATATATTTTAATATAACGTGATATAATATGATAAAATAAATATAATATGATATAATATAATAAATACATTATAATATAATATGATAAAATAAATATAATATGATATAATATAATATAATAAATATATCATAATATAATATGATATAATAAATATATTATAATATAATATTAAATAATATAAGCATACCACCCTGCATACCACTGCTGGCTTGCTTCTGAAGCTAAGCAGGGTTGACCCTGGTCAGTCCCTGGATGGGAGACCAGATGCTGCTGGAAGTGGTGTTGGAGGGCCAGTAGGAGGCACTCTTTCCTCTGGTCTAAAAAATATCCCAATGCCCCAGGGCAGTGATTGGGGACACTGCCCTGTGTAGGGTGCCGTCTTTTGGATGGGACGTTAAACGGGTGTCCTGACTCTCTGAGGTCATTATCGTAAGAGTAGGGGTGTTAACCCTGGTGTCCTGGCTAAATTCCCATTCTGGCCCTCAAACCATCACGGTCACCTAATCATCCCCAGCTTACAATTGGCTCATTCATCCCCCTCCTCTCCCCTGTAACTATTCCCCAGGTCGTTGCTGTAAATGAGAACGTGTTCTCAGTCAATTTACCTGGTAAAATAACGGATGAATATAATATGATATATATTTTAATGTAATATGATATAATATGATATAATAAATATTATATGATATAATATATTATAATATAATATAATATGATATAATAAAATAAATATGATATAATATAATATCATATATTTTAATATAATATCATATTATATCATATAATATAATAAATATGATATAATATAATATATTGGAATATAGTATGATATGATATAACATATGATATAATATATGATATATTTTAATATAATATAATACATCTGATATGATATAATATGATATAGTATAATATTATATAATAAATATATGATATGAAATTATATAATATAATATGATATCATATAATATAGTATGATATAATATATTATTATATAATGAATTGAACATGATATGAAATTATATAATATAATAAATATATAATATGATATCATATATTTTAATATGATATAATATAATAAATATAATATGATATAATATATTATAATATGATATAATATAATAATATTATACATATAATATATAATATGATATAATATAATATGGATTTCTATATCATATGAGTTTCACATTATTTTCCAGAAATTACCCTGGAAATAGAAGGCTGTCAAGGAGATATAAGGTAAGCTACTGTCTGTCTAACACCTACTGTATGTCTAACACTTCATAGTCTAATATTTTGTATATTTATTTTGGTCTGTAGGACAATTGAGCTTGGTTATAAAGGTACACCGTGTCTCCCTTTGTCTTGCTCAGGGCAGGAAGGCAGCCAGTGGCCCTGAGGACAGCTTCAGTGACTCTGCTCTCCTGGACTCTCCAGAGGTACTGTCAAAAAACTGTAGTGGAAAATAAAAAATTTGAATTGTATAAAGTAGTCCAGCCCGGTTTCAGTCTGTTTTCTTCCATTTGGTGCCTAATGAACACGACCCTGGTGTTGTGGTCCCAGTCGGATGGGCGGAGGGTGAAGTCCACTGGGGATGAGGTGGGGGAGACGGCTCTCCCATCCATCCAGAGGAGGCCAGTGAAGGAGGAGAGCTCTATCTTCTACGCCAAACCAGTGAAAGTCCGAGTGAGGAACAGAGGCCATCCCAGGCCTCCACCAAGGACTGGACCAGGTAGGAGCACACAGACACACACTCAAATTACCTGGGGGCCAGTGTCAGGCTTGCTGTTCTCACTGAGGACCTGATTTTAATAGGAATTAGATACCAGAAGGGGAGCCACAAGAAAGCAGCTTGTGGGTCTGGTGTGGCCCCTGGCATATGGTCTGGTGTGGCCCCTGGCATATGGTCTGGTGTGGCCCTTGGCATATGGTCTGGTGTGGCCCCTGGCATATTGTCTGGTGTGGCCCTTGGCATATGGTCTGTCATATGGTCGTGTGTGGCCCTTGGCATATGGTCTGGTGTTGCCCCTGGCATATTGTCTGGTGTGGCCCTTGGCATATGGTCTGGCATATGGTCGTGTGTGGCCCTTGGCATATGGTCTGGTGTGGCCCCTGGCAAATGGTCTGGAGTGGCCCCTGGCATAGTGTGAAATATTGTATTCATGATTGTGTCAATGCACATTTACAATGATTGATCATTCATGTTCATGTTGGTGTGTGTTGTAGCCCAGGCCAGTGTGTTCAGAGCTGTACGGAGGAAGAGAGAGGAGGTGCAGGGGGCTGAGGAGGTGCTGGAGGATGAGAACACAGTAGTAGATGTTCCCGTTGACCAGGTAGGCTGACACCTCATTCCTTTCTCTCTCATCCACTCTTTTATTGTCCTCTTACCCAAAGCTCTCCGTTCCATGACAGTGACCAAGCCCTCCACTCTGAGATCCAGCTCCTACCCTCAGGTTCCAGATACAACTCCCCCGGACTAAAAAGCAACAGATACGAGCACTCCTTTGTACCCACCACCATGAACATGTTAAACACAGGGCCCTGGTATGGAAAGGGAATCAAATGATCCTGATTTGGACATGCACTCTATTGCCTGAAATTGCATATAACCAGGGGTGCAACTTTCACTGGGGACGGGAGGGACATGTCCCACCCACATTCTGAAATAGCATTTTTGTCCCACCCCCCAGTTTTATCATTGGAATGTGATACAAAACGAGGCAACGGTGTGCTTTAGGACCATGCGGACGCCTCCAAGCAGTCGGTTGGGCTGTTTAGAGTGTTTATCCCCAGGATAAAACATAAATATAATAATAATAATTATGCCCCCACCACCCCTTCATATAATGATGTTTCTGTGTACTTTGTGGGGTATTGTTGTTTTTTTAACTATTTTGTATGTGCTCTAAGTTTTTTCATCATATTACCCCTGCCTATAACCAAATGTCCTTCTGGGTTACAATCAAGTTTAAACTGTTCTTTCTTCCCTAGTCCCTTACCAGTGCAATGGGACCATTTTCCATTTCTCTCCTTGAAATAATGTATATGAGGGTTATATGTAATGTGTTGAGGTGTGGATTATAGTTAAGCAAACTGTAGTATTGTGGTGTTGTGTCTTTATCTTTTAGAGAGTGGCAGAGACAGTAGAAGACGAGGACCTTATTGGGAGAAATCCTCCTCATTCCAACAGCCAAGATCAGGTGTGTATCTGTCTGGGATAGTCTCATTCCTTGAGTGACATGAGGTTTTGTAGAAGTTGCAGATTGTTTATCATACATGTTTATCCAGGTTGTATGGTTGGTAGTGTGAAGCTGAGAGCTTCTTTGTATTGTTCTCCTCTAGATTTTGACCAAGGCTACAAAAGATCCCCTTCCTCACCCAGAACACCCAGACAAGGTTTGTCTGGT
The DNA here is from genome assembly GCF_016432855.1 of Salvelinus namaycush. Classification (NCBI taxonomy): domain Eukaryota; kingdom Metazoa; phylum Chordata; class Actinopteri; order Salmoniformes; family Salmonidae; genus Salvelinus; species Salvelinus namaycush. The sequence goes on from NC_052321.1 coordinate 1,694,033, forward strand.
CGAGGATCATCGCTCATGATTTGCCAAATCATTCTCAACATTTTTACCCTACTGAGATATGCTGTTACATTTACATTTGTACATTTCAGTCTGCTGTTAGATGTACATTTTAGTCTGCTGTTGGATGTACATTTTAGTCTGCTGTTGGATGTACATTTCAGTCTGCTGTTGGATGTACATTTTAGTCTGCTGTTGGATGTACATTTTAGTCTGCTGTTGGATGTACATTTTAGTCTGCTGTTACATGATAGAACCACTCAGATAATTGTGAATTTCGTCCAATCACAAAGTTGGAATCATTGACTGAGAAAGACAGGAACTCACCTGAAAATATCAGCTCTTCAATCTGCAAAGAGGATGACATCGATGGGAGCCCTACGCTTGATACAGAAATGTCACAGGTACAGAAGGCTTTCATTCATTAAGTACAGTGCAATTATGAAAATATCTCATACCTTTCACTACTTTGGGGCTCACCTGTCTGTCTGTAGTTAGAGACTGAGGAAAAGGTTTGTGTGCGTGCTTGCTTGCATGAGAGAGAGAGAGAGAGAGAGAGAGAGAGAGAGAGAGAGAGAGAGAGAGAGAGAGAGAGAGAGAGAGAGAGAGAGAGAGAGAGAGAGAGAGAGAGAGAGAGAGAGAGAGAGAGAGAGAGAGAGAGAGAGAGAGAGAGAGAGAGAGAGAGAGAGAGAGAGAGAGAGAGAACACAGACAACAGTGATCATACTGTATACACTGAGTGTACAAAACATGAAGAACATCTTCCTAATATTAAGTTGCACCCCCTTTTGCCCTCAGAACAGCCTCAATTCGTCAGGGCATGGACTCTACAAGGTGTCAAAAGCATTCCACAGGGATGCTGGCCCATGTTGATTCCAATGCTTCCCAATGTTGTGTCAAGTTGGCTGGATGTCCTTTTGGTGGTGGACCATTCTTGATACACACGGGAAACTGTTGAGCGTGAAAAAGCCAGCAGCGTTGCAGTTCTTGACACAAACCGGTGCGCCTGACATCTACTACCACACCCCGTTCAAAGGCACTTAAATATTTTGTCTTGCCCATTCACCCTCTGAATGGCACACATACACAATCCATGTCTCAAGGCGTAAAAAATATTTAACCTGTCTCCTCCCCTTCATCTACACTGATTGAAGTGGATCAATAAGGGATCATATCTTTCACCTGGATAGTCTAAAGCCTTGTTCACACCGCAGGCCTTAATGTTAAAATTAGTTTTGTTTTGTTCCAAATCTGTTTTGAACTACTGACTGTCTAAACGGCAAGTTACAAGTGACCAAATCAGATGTGTGTTCAGACAGCAGTCATTTGCTGACAAGGCTACGCTAGTTGTCATAGTAACAACGGGTATGTGTGCAGTGGTGTAGGCTGATTGGTCGTGGTGCTCGTGCTTCCTATCACTCAGAAGTTATGTAGCAAGTTAAGGTGACAACATTGTCATGGACGTTTCCCAGTTGCTTTGAATGTTTAAAATCATAGTGTAAGAACACTTGTAACGCCTCAAACGATTAGATCCAACTTTCAAAACAAGTCCTTTTTGGCTAGCCACGGCAGTCACCTAGCTAGCCACAGCAGTCACCTAGCTAGCCACAGCAGTCACCTAGCTAGCCACAGCAGTCACCTAGCTAGCTAGTTAGCTGGTTAGCTTTCTAGCAAATAAATCAGATTTGACCGTTCAGACACAAGTCACATGGCCAGGAATCAGATTTGTATCTGACTTCAAACCACCTACAAATGTGGCATGAAATATCCGATTCCATGTGCTTTTCGGCTGTTCCGAATGCAGGAAAAAGAACAGATTCGAATCGGATATGCCAATAAATAGAATTTGAAACTGCCAATGTGAACACGGCTTATGTCATGGAAAGAGCAGGTGTTCATAATGTTTTGTACACTCATGGTATGTGTTCTTGTGCGATATACTCATTCACTGATATAGTCATTCACTACCACACTGAATATGTTGGATACATTTTCATGGTTTACATGTTCTTCGTCTAACAAAGGCAAACACTTCCCTGGAGCATGAGATAAACTCCACCGCAGATCCATCTGTCCACAAACAAGAAGGCGCTGCCTTAGAGAGTTGTGTGTCTGCTACTGATACACCAGAGGTACACACACACACACACACACACACACACACACACACACACACACACACACACACACACACACACACACACACACACACACTGCTATTCAGTACAGCATGAATACATAAATACAGAGACGAACACTTTCAATCTCTAGAAATGAATTCTGTCTCTACACTCACCCCTATTCAAGGAGCCGAAGACGGAGCCAAAGCCAACCACTCCACACTCAAGGGCTTCTTCGTCATCGACATCCTCCGCATCTCAAAGTTCTCCGAAAAGCGGGGGTATCCAAGGAAACAGTTCAAGTATTTGATCAGGCTCGATTGAATAGGTGAATTTAAACAGGGGCGCAACTTTGGTTTTAGAAGTGGGGGAGGGGGGGACAAATTATTATTATTTTCTTTATCCAGTCGGATAAACACTCCAAACAGCCTACCCGACCGCTCGGAGGCATCCGCATGGTCCTAAAGCACACCCTAGAGTGGTTTAAAGACTCTCTGGTACTTTGACTACTAATAAGCATTTTTTAAACCTCCAACTTTGGTCTGGATGTGTCAATTTTAGTTCATTCATGCATATTCTATGAGCAGAATTACTCTCAATGTGCCACAAAATCCCTAGTTTGAAAGCGACAGTTTTCTGGAAGCTGTGCAGCACCATTTTACCTACATTTACCCCTGTGTGGGCCAGCACCCTAGCAATTAGGTTTCAACCAATGAGCTTCAGCCCATCCCCATTTGAGTGACAGCTAGCAAGACGCACACACACAGCATGCACATATCTGCAGGTGACGTAGTACGCAATTTTCGGGGACCACTTTTTGACTTGTGGGTGCAACTTTCAGAACTATTGGCTAAAAAGTATACAAAAGTACCAGAGAATATCCTTAAAATAAAATATATTTTGGCCCTGTCTGATTGTTGTTTTCTTTAAGGGAGTCCTCATACCCTCCACCAGACACCGTAATGAAGCAGTCTGGTCCCTCCACCAAACACGTAATGAAGCAGTCCGGTCCCTCCACCGGACACCGTAATGAAGCAGTCCGGTCCCCTCACCAGACACTGTAATGGAGTAGTCCGGTTCTCAGAATGGGCCCGTGGTTGATGAGGAGAGTGGAGGGGAGTAACAAGATCATTGTTTCTATAATCTACCATCTATTGTTTTCATTAGTAAACTGAGAATCCAAAATGCGAATGTATTCTTTATTATATTGACATATTTTGCAGGAAATACTGTGGTACAGTAATCAGGTAATCTATGTAACGTTTCTTTAAAAAATAATATTAATGACGCACAATGCTTTTACTTTGACGGAAGGCGGCAAACGTATTGTAAACAGGAAAAAGTATTTTTGAGACAATAAGAGAACAAGTAGGACAGGGTTCTGCATTATTATTCAGTTATAGAACATATACAATGAATGTAAAGTATTCTGTTTTATCAAAATATACTTTAATATCTAATGGAAATATACAATATGAAATATTTCATATCTTACAAAAAACAACTGCAATGTCCTCTGTGGTTGTACAGTACAAGCGTTTTGGTTGACTCAAACAATTCATATGCTATTATTTCTGAATAAAACGTGCAATACAACAGTAAACAGAATACAGTTTTTCCCCCACAAAATATACACTACCAACATATCACTTTGCACCTAACACTTTGCAGTTTCATATCAAAATAAGCTCTTTACATACATTAAAAAAATTGCCGATGTAATGTTTGTGATCTAGATGCACAGTAGAAGCATTGATTAAAACAACTGAACTCTGGTTGGTCCGTTTTCCAAACCAACACATTGACTGTGGTCTTCTGCAGTTCTATAGTGTTTCTATGGACATTCACACAGCATGGCATCAGAATGACTAGAGTAGCTGGCTGGAATGAACCCTAATTGAACTCACAGTAGTTATAAGGTATGGGATTAGCCACAGCCCTGTGCATGCTGAGTTCCCGCTAAGTTAATTTACATACTCATTCACACAATGTCCAAACCCTACTGCCTGGCTGGCAGAGTTCAGGGTTGGGGCAGAGGTCAGGGTCGGGGCAGAGGTCAGGGTCGGGGCAGAGGTCAGGGTCGGGGCAGAGGTCAGGGTTGTATCTACAGCAGGAATAGGACCTTTTGAAATGGGGAGGGAGCCTACTACCCGAACAGTCTAACAAGAAGAGTTTGTTTTCATTCTCCGTTACAAAATGTTGTGAAACGTTTTGGACCCTATGGACAACCTAAACACTTCTGTAGTTGAATAAGTATGTTGTGTAGTATGAAGCCACATCTATTGATGACATAACAACACTTATGGAAAGTACCTTAGACTAGAAACAATACCTTGAACTAGGTTGTAGGAGATAAAACCTGTTAAAATGTGTCCAGTCCTTTAAAATGTTTATTTTTGTTGATGTTGTCGTGCAAGACACATAGAGATAGATGCAATAGAGTGCTGCTACATATACTGTTTCTATTTTTATGGTGAGACCTGTGTACCATTCTGCTGTACTGTGCTTTCAGGCTCAGTGATGGGGCTCACTATGCAGAGAGTGATGCCTACCATGGTGAGGACCATTCCTCCAACAGCTCCTGCATCAACAAACAAACACACACTCACGGCATGTGAAAAATATGATGACCAAAACAACAAAATAACCAATCATTCTCAATGCAATGTGTACTAAAGCTAAACAAACTGCCCAGAGAGCGACAGCAATGTTGTGTCATAATGTTTGGAAAGTGGTGACATTATAACAACATTTCCCTCCACCTCCTCCCCGCTTCTCAGTGAGCAGGATGAACAGGAAGAAGAGGGAGTTGGCCACAGGCACAACCAGAGACAGATCTGTATGAGGGGAGGAGGAGGAGGAGGAGAAAGAAAAGGGTGAGGAAGAGGAGAGATGAACACTGAACCATTACAGCAGAGCTAGAACACGCTCCTGGGCGAAGTTTCCCCAGATCTAGGATCAGCTTCCCTCCCCCAATCCTAACCGTTAGTGGGGGAAAGGCAATAGCGACCCAAGATCAGCATCTAAGGGCAACTTCACCCTACACCCCAGAACACAGGGTAAATGACATCAATAGGGCTGTCTCATGACGTGGTCCTCTTTGGGTATAGCGAGTGCCTTCCCCCACTCTCTCCCTCTTACAACCAGGCTCTGTTATCTCAGGTCGTAAATTCCTAGAGGAGACTCTCAGGGCCAGGCAGTAAAGCAAGCAGAAAGAGACACATAGAGAGAACAAGGGAACTTCTTCTACGTCACTTAGCCCACTAGGACACATCCCCTATCATTTCCTTGTAACCATATCTACTGTTTGTTTGTTATGCATTTCTGTGATTATTTAGTTAGTTAGTAAATAAATCATTAAGACAATTGATGTATGGATGATTCATAGTGAAGGCTGGGTTCGTGCAGATAACCAACAACTTACGACATTTGGAATGAGACTAACGTGAGGTAAAGAACAATTAATTAATTAGAAGACTAATGGATCAGATTTTAAAATATCTGAAAAGTTATATTAGGAAAATTATAACTTTGTAATCTGAAGATTTTCCTTGGTGCCCCGACTTCCTAGTTAATTACATTTACATGATTAGTTTAATCACGTAATAATAATTACAGAGAATTGATTTGATAAAATAACAGTCTTCAATTTAATGATGCCAAATACCCGACAGCTGTCAATCATGTGATTTTGAGATCAAAGAAACCTAGAGGATGACATTATGAGCAGTCGATGTGTAAAACAGTCATACTGTAGTTCAACTTGTCATATTAGTTAGATGTAGCTCACCTGTGGTGGTAAGAGTGAAGTAGTACACCAAGGATCCACTCTGATTCAGTAGGAATGCAATCAGGTACAGCAAATGTAAAGGGGCATGTTGTTATAGGCTGCATCTGCTACAAAGAACAGGATAAGCATGGAAAGTGAGATCTTCAATTAACAAGTACATACACTGCATTCGGAAAGTATTCAGACCCGTTCCTTTTTCCACATTTTGTTACCTTACAGCCTTATTCTTAAATGGATTAAATAAAATAATTTCCTCATCAATCTACACACAATACCCCCTAATGACAAAGCAAAAACAGGTTTTTAGACATTTTGGCAAATGTATACAAAATAAATAAACAGAAATACCTTATTTAAATAAGTATTCAGACCCTTTGCTATGAGACTTTAGCTCAGGTGAATCCTGTTTCCATTGATCATCCTTGAGATGTTTCTACAACTTGATTGGAGTCCACCTGTGGTAAATTCAATTGATTGAACATGATTTGGAAAGGCACACACCTGTCTATTTAAGGTCCCACAGTTGACAGTGCATGTCAGAGCAAAAACCAAGCCATGAGGTTGAAGGAATTGTCCGTGGAGCTCCGAGACAGGATTGTGTCGAGGCACAGCTCTGGGGAAGGGTAGTAAAACATTTCTGCAGCATTGAAGGTACCCAAGAAGACAGTGGCTTCCTTCATTCTTAATTGGAAGAAGTTTGGAACCACCAAGACTCTTCCTAGCCGGCCAAACTGAGCAATCGCGGGAGAAGGGCCTTGGTCAGGGACTGACAGAGCTCCAGAGTTCCTCTGTGGAGATGGGAGAACCTTCCAGAAGGACAACCATCTCTGCAGCACTCCACCAATCAGGCCTTTATAGTAGAGTGGCCAGACGGAAGCCACTCCTCAGTAAAGGGCACATAACAGCCCGTTTGGAGTTAGCCAAAAGGCACCTAAAGGACTCTTAGACCATGAGAAACAAGATTCTCTGGTCTGATGAAACCAACATTGAACTCTTTGACCTGAATGCCAAGCATCACGTCTGGAGGAAACCTGGCACAATCCCTACGGTGAAGCATGATGGTGGCAGCATCATGCTGTGGGGGTGTATTTCAGCCGCAAGGACTGGGTGACTAGTCAGGATCCGGGGAAAGATGAATGGAGCAAAGTTTAGAGAGATCCTTGATGAGGGAGTGCTCCTTGCTTCAGAGTGCTCAAGACCTCAGACTGGGGCGAAGGTTCACCTTCCAACAGGACAACGACCCTAAGCACCCAGTCAAGACAACGCAGGAGTGGCTTCGGGACAAGTCTGAATATCCTTGGGTGGCCCAGCCAGAGCCCGGACTTGAACCCGGTCGAACATCTCTGGAGAGACCTGAAAATAGCTGTGCAGCAACGCTCCCCATCCAACCTGACAGAGCTTGAAAGGATCTGCAGAGAAGAATGGGAGAAACTCCCCAAATACAGGTGTGCCAAGCTTGTAGCTCATACCCAATAAGACTCGAGGCTGTAATTGCTGCCAAAGGTGCTTCAACAAAGTACTGAGTAAAGGGTCTGAATACTTATGTAAATGTGATATTAGCTTTATTTTTATTTTTATATATGATCAAAAATTCCTGCAAATTTGTTTTTGCTTTGTCATAATTGGGTCTTGTGTGTAGACTGATGAGGGGGAAAAAAATATTTAATCAATTTTAGAACAAGGCTGTAATGTAACAAAATGTGGACAAAGTAAAGGGGTCTGAATACTTTCCGAATGCACTGTAGAAGAATAAATGAAACTAGTGTTAATAAAATAAAATAAAAAGTGAATACATTTTGACTTTCATTTACTAGCTAAATTAATGATTAAATCCAGACTGCTCGGTTTCTTTGTGAGATATAAAATATTTGAGGATTGATAGAGAGCAATCAGGATATACGGTAGTCTACCAGACATGCTAGCTAGCTAGCTACTTACCCACGGATACCATTGTGTAAACAAAAGTACTGAGTAGCATTCAAGTCATCTACAGTATGATAAACAGTTCTGCAACTGTCACGACTTCAACCGAGGCAGGCTCTCCTTCCCGTTCGGGTGGCGCTCGGCGGTCGTCGTCACCGGCCTACTAGCTGCCACTGACTCTTTTTCCTCCCCCTCCTTATGTGTTTATTTGTATCACCTGTGTTCAGTTAATTGTTAATTAGTGTGGCTTTATTAGTCAGCCAGCCCGTACGCTTCTTTGTGCGGGATTGTTACATTGTAGCTTTTGGATTTCGGGAGTGGATGTTATTATTGTGGACTGGGTTTGTTTCTCGTGTCGTTGGACCGTTGTGTATGACACCCAGTACGTCCGTGTTGGACATTGTGTTTGCCAGTTGGGTATTAAAGACTCAACATATTGAAGCTCTGCTGTTCCTGCGTCTGACTTCGCACCCCCCGACACCCAGATCGTTACAGCAACATTGGATGGAGACTCCTTCAAAGCTAGTAATTATATCTGATAGTTTCATTTCAGAAGCTAACTACGGCTTCATAGAGCATACAACTAAAATATGTATTTTGTTCAAGTGTGATGGTCTTAATCAATTTAATATAACATCGTTAACGACGCCCAAATGCATTGCAATTGCAGCTCATTAAGCTCTGTAACGCAGACTCAAAATTGCGTCAATGTCTACTTTCCATCAGATGAGGGCGCCAAATCTTTCAGTTGCCAGTCATACAGGAAAAAATATAACTCCTGTTGACATGTGCCGTTTAAAGTAAATACATATTGTCTACTATTCTATTGTTTAATGTGTGCATCTTATCATTATGCAAGTGTTATCTTTGCTTGCTGTCTGGGGTTTTAGGCTGGGCTTCTGTATAGCACTTTGTGACATCGGCTGATGTGAAAAGGGCTTTTTAAATACATTTGAGTGATTGATCTTGTCATCAATGTTTTCATCAAAACTGATGTTGTTCTCAGGCTTGACAGAGGCTCAAGCCATTTTGCAATTGTCGGATATAGATTTACTACATCCAAGTGAATCAGTTCATTTTCTCACAAATTTAGGCAGTGATATAAAAAGTGAATATGAAGTGAAAAAATGTCACCAACTCACCTAGTTGTTCTATACAACTGTCCTCTAAATAATGAAATGCAGATTTAATCATGTTCAAGCTGAAACATGCAAACACTTTTAGAAATATCAACATTTATTTTCAGTATTAATTTCAATGAAAGAACAACAAACTAAACAATCACAGGACAGGGTAGGTGTAAAGTGCAAAATCCTTTGGTGTCAAACTAGTTAGGACTTCCTATTTTCATAATTTTCTGCTATCTAGAGCTCCACTGGGTTCAAACTATTATTGCATTTTCACAGAAACATTCTGATGATTTTCGCCTGTATGGTGACAACCATAACATTATTGTTACAAAAACACAGAGTAATGTGAATCAATTCAAAACCCCTGTCAACAACTCCCTCCCGTAGAACTTTACACACATAGAATAACTAGCCATGTCTTGAATCTTGTAGACATCTCTCCAACGCCTATCCTCATGGTGGTTGGAAGCACAGCTGTAAATGCACAGACAGCAGGATAATTGCTTCCATGTTCTGAACACTATAGTCAAGAAAGCAGTCGTTTATGTCCACAGGAGTGTCCACAGATGTCCATTGCTTCCCTGTGGCACCACTTTGTTCATTATTTGTTTTCAAGCATGATATGCTGACTTTGTCACCTGTCCAATAAATTAGAGACCTGCTATGTATTTTCCAGTGATGGAGTATCATGTATGGTGACCACTGTCGAATTACTCCCCGTACTCTGCTGCTCCAAGTTGTTTTGGTCCAGGCTACTTAGTTCCACTCGGGGTAGCCGGAATCCATTTTCTGACATACTACCTGACAGAGCAAAGCTGCCAGACAGATAGCTGGCTCCTAGATTTCCCAAGGGTATGCTGGTCTGCACTGTAGAGGAAGACATCTTCTGACGAGGTGGACCTTTGGATCCCCTACCCAGCACTCTGGAAGCATGTGTCCGCCTTGTGAAAGGGAAAGACATTTGAATATGTTACGCTTTTTTATCCAAATGCCTTAAAAATATTTGTCCTAAATTATTCTATTCTAAAAGTCAATTTTAGGACCCTGAGATTTCCCTGACCTTGTCACCTGACCAGGAAAAACTCTAGGCCCACATACTGTAGTTATAAATTGCATTTTTAAATATTAGTTCATTTCTAATGAATAATCAGGAAAAGTCAGCGACATCTGCATTAGGACAACATATACAGTCAATACCATCTGGATTAGAACAACATATAATCTGGATTAGGACAACATATACAGTCAATACCATCTGGATTAGAACAACATATAATCTGGATTAGGACAACATATACAGTCAATACCATCTGGATTAGAACAACATATACAGTCAATACCATCTGGATTAGAACAACATATACAGTCAATACCATCTGCATTAGGACAACATATACAGTCAATACCATCTGGATTAGAACAACATATACAGTCAATACCATCTGGATTAGAACAACATATACAGTCAATACCATCTGCATTAGGACAACATATACAGTCAATACCATCTGGATTAGGACAACATATACAGTCAATACCATCTGGATTAGGACAACATATAATCTGGATTCGGACAACATATACAGTCAATACCATCTGGATTAGAACAACATATAATCTGGATTAGGACAACATACACAGTCAATACCAGCTGGATTAGAACAACATATAATCTGGATTAGGACAACATATACAGTCAATACACTCTGGATTAGAACACCATATACTGTCAATACCATCTGCATTAGGACAACATATAATCTGGATTAGGACAACATATACAGTCAATACCATCTGGATTAGAACACCATATACTGTCAATACCATCTGCATTAGGACAACATATAATCTGGATTAGGACAACATATACAGTCAATACCATCTGGATTAGAACACCATATACTGTCAATACCATCTGCATTAGGACAACATATAATCTGGATTAGGACAACATACACAGTCAATACCAGCTGGATTAGGACAACATATAATCTGGATTAGGACAACATACAGTCAATACCATCTGGATTAGGACAACATATAATCTGGATTAGGACAACATACACAGTCAATACCAGCTGGATTAGGACAACATATAATCTGCATTAGGACAACATACACAGTCAATACCATCTGCATTAGGACAACATACACCGTCAATACCATCTGGATTAGGACAACATATGATCTGGATTAGGACAACATACACAGTCAATATCTGGATTAGGACAACATATGATCTGGATTAGGACAACATACACAGTCAATATCATCGGGATTAGGACAACATATGATCTGGATTAGGACAACATATACAGTCAATACCATCTGGATTTAGGACAACATATATATATTTTTAAATGTTTTTATTTCACCTTTAATTAACCAGGTAAGGTAGTTGAGAACAAGTTCTCATTTACAACTGCGACCTGGCCAAGATAAAGCAAAGCAGTGCGACAGAAACAACAACACAGAGTTACATGGAATAAACAAGCGTACAGTCAACAGTCATATAAGGTCAATACCATCTGGATTAGGACAATATATACAATTCAATAGTAAATGTGCTAAAATGTTATTTGTTATAGCACAGATATTTTCTGAGACCCATGAAATGTTCAGAAGCATCAACATCACCAGTGTGCTGGAGTTTTGTGACAGGGGAAACAGTGTTACAGTAGTCTAGTGTGAGGGGTTATGTCAGTAGTCTAGTGTGAGGGGTTATGTCAGTAGTCTAGTGTGAGGGGTTATGTCAGTAGTCTAGTGTGAGGGGTTATGTCAGTAGTCTAGTGTGAGGGGTTATGTCAGTAGTCTAGTGTGAGGGGTTATGTCAGTAGTCTAGTGTGAGGGGTTATGTCAGTAGTCTAGTGTGAGGGGTTATGTCAGTAGTCTAGTGTGAGGGGTTATGTCAGTAGTCTAGTGTGAGGGGTTATGTCAGTAGTCTAGTGTGAGGGGTTATGTCAGTAGTCTAGTGTGAGGGGTTATGTCAGTAGTCTAGTGTGAGGGGTTATGTCAGTAGTCTAGTGTGAGGGGTTATGTCAGTAGTCTAGTGTGAGGGGTTATGTCAGTAGTCTAGTGTGAGGGGTTATGTCAGTAGTCTAGTGTGAGGGGTTATGTCAGTAGTCTAGTGTGAGGGGTTATGTCAGTAGTCTAGTGTGAGGGGTTATGTCAGTAGTCTAGTGTGAGGGGTTATGTCAGTAGTCTAGTGTGAGGGGTTATGTCAGTAGTCTAGTGTGAGGGGTTATGTCAGTAGTCTAGTGTGAGGGGTTATGTCAGTAGTCTAGTGTGAGGGGTTATGTCAGTAGTCTAGTGTGAGGGGTTATGTCAGTAGTCTAGTGTGAGGGGTTATGTCAGTAGTCTAGTGTGAGGGGTTATGTCAGTAGTCTAGTGTGAGGGGTTATGTCAGTAGTCTAGTGTGAGGGGTTATGTCAGTAGTCTAGTGTGAGGGGTTATGTCAGTAGTCTAGTGTGAGGGGTTATGTCAGTAGTCTAGTGTGAGGGGTTATGTCAGTAGTCTAGTGTGAGGGGTTATGTCAGTAGTCTAGTGTGAGGGGTTATGTCAGTAGTCTAGTGTGAGGGGTTATGTCAGTAGTCTAGTGTGAGGGGTTATGTCAGTAGTCTAGTGTGAGGGGTTATGTCAGTAGTCTAGTGTGAGGGGTTATGTCAGTAGTCTAGTGTGAGGGGTTATGTCAGTAGTCTAGTGTGAGGGGTTATGTCAGTAGTCTAGTGTGAGGGGTTATGTCAGTAGTCTAGTGTGAGGGGTTATGTCAGTAGTCTAGTGTGAGGGGTTATGTCAGTAGTCTAGTGTGAGGGGTTATGTCAGTAGTCTAGTGTGAGGGGTTATGTCAGTAGTCTAGTGTGAGGGGTTATGTCAGTAGTCTAGTGTGAGGGGTTATGTCAGTAGTCTAGTGTGAGGGGTTATGACAGTAGTCTAGTGTGAGGGGTTATGACAGTAGTCTAGTGTGAGGGGTTATGACAGTAGTCTAGTGTGAGGGGTTATGACAGTAGTCTAGTGTGAGGGGTTATGTCAGTAGTCTAGTGTGAGGGGTTATGTCAGTAGTCTAGTGTGAGGGGTTATGACAGTAGTCTAGTGTGAGGGGTTATGTCAGTAGTCTAGTGTGAGGGGTTATGGCAGGGGAAACGGTGTTGCAGTAGTCTAGTGTGAGGGGTTATGACAGTAGTCTAGTGTGAGGGGTTATGACAGTAGTCTAGTGTGAGGGGTTATGTCAGTAGTCTAGTGTGGGTGGTTATGTCAGTAGTCTAGTGTGAGGGGTTATGACAGTAGTCTAGTGTGGGGGGTTATGTCAGTAGTCTAGTGTGAGGGGTTATGACAGTAGTCTAGTGTGAGGGGTTATGTCAGGGGAAACGGTGTTGCAGTAGTCTAGTGTGAGGGGTTATGACAGTAGTCTAGTGTGAGGGGTTATGTCAGTAGTCTAGTGTGAGGGGTTATGACAGGTGAAACGGTGTTGCAGTAGTCTAGTGTGAGGGGTTATGACAGTAGTCTAGTGTGAGGGGTTATGACAGTAGTCTAGTGTGAGGGGTTATGTCAGTAGTCTAGTGTGGGGGGTTATGTCAGTAGTCTAGTGTGAGGGTTTATGACAGTAGTTTAGTGTGAGGGGTTATGTCAGTAGTCTAGTGTGGGGGGTTATGTCAGTAGTCTAGTGTGGGGGGTTATGTCAGTAGTCTAGTGTGAGGGGTTATGTCAGTAGTCTAGTGTGAGGGGTTATGACAGTAGTCTAGTGTGAGGGGTTATGACAGTAGTCTAGTGTGAGGGGTTATGACAGTAGTCTAGTGTGAGGGGTTATGACAGTAGTCTAGTGTGAGGGGTTATGACAGTAGTCTAGTGTGAGGGGTTATGACAGTAGTCTAGTGTGAGGGGTTATGACAGTAGTCTAGTGTGATGGGGTTATGACAGTAGTCTAGTGTGAGGGGTTATGACAGTAGTCTAGTGTGAGGGGTTATGTCAGTAGTCTAGTGTGAGGGGTTATGACAGGGGAAACAGTGTTGCAGTAGTCTAGTGTGTGGGGTTATGTCAGTAGTCTAGTGTGAGGGGTTATGTCAGTAGTCTAGTGTGAGGGGTTATGTCAGTAGTCTAGTGTGAGGGGTTATGTCAGTAGTCTAGTGTGAGGGGTTATGGCAGTAGTCTAGTGTGAGGGGTTATGGCAGGGGAAACGGTGTTGCAGTAGTCTAGTGTGTGGTGCGGGAATAATGACAAGCGAACCTGGGGAGCTTTGTGTTCACATTGCCTTAAAAAAGGCACCCGGGTCGCGAAATTCAAGCGAACAGAACTCAGACCAACTCCAGAGATGGTTTCAGTTCAGTTCGCTTATTTATTTATTTTTTGTTGACGGGTCTGAGTTCCTTTGGAATGTTCACGCTGAACAAAAAAATGAAGTGAACCACACTGAGATCACAAAGATTGGCTGTGAAAACACCCTGAGAATGTCATGGAGGCCTATTTATATGGAATGCAGCCTGACCTGTTGTACGTCTTCAGGATGACAAGCAGTATAGTTAAGATGATAATTATACCAATGACGATGACCGCAATCATAGCCCCTGAACCTGGAAGAAATGAGCAGAGAGGTAACATGTTATTTATTCGTGACAGTGAATGGTAATTTAGTATACTGTCATCAACATTCCTTCGTCAGCCATCTTGCATACTGTGTTGAGCCTCTCATTGTTGATAGGTAGCATAGTTAGGAGGGATTGTAGATGTATCCTTGAGTGAAATAGTTAACTACTGAATCTTTTTTAATTTGAACTCCAAATAAAATGACGTGGGAAAAACACACACACTAACTTACAGTACGCACGTCTCACACACACACACACACACACACACTAACTTACAGTACGCACGTCTCACACACACACACACACACACACACACACTAACTTACAGTACGCACGTCACACACACACACACACACACACACACACTAACTTACAGTACGCACGTCACACACACACACACACACACACACACACACTAACTTACAGTACGCACGTCTCACACACACACACACACACACACACACACACACACTAACTTACAGTACGCACGTCTCACACACACACACACACTAACTTACAGTACGCACGTCTCACACACACACACACACACACACACACACACACTAACTTACAGTACGCACGTCACACACACACACACACACACACACACACTAACTTACAGTACGCACGTCACACACACACACACACACACACACTAACTTACAGTACGCACGTCTCACACACACACACACACACTAACTTACAGTACGCACGTCTCACACACACACACACACTAACTTACAGTACGCACGTCTCACACACACACACACACACACACACACACACACACACACACACACACACACTAACTTACAGTACGCACGTCACACACACACACACACACACACACACACTAACTTACAGTACGCACGTCACACACACACACACACACACACACACACTAACTTACAGTACGCACGTCTCACACACACACACACACACACACACACACACTAACTTACAGTACGCACGTCACACACACACACACACACACACACACACACACACAACAATGGAGGCCGCCGAGGGGAGGACGGCTCATTATAATGGCTAGAACTGAACGAATGGAATGGCATCAAACCATGTGTTTGATGTGTTTGACAGCATTCCACCGATTCCCCTCCAGCTATTATAATGAGCCATGTCCTCCCCAATCAAGGTGCCACCAACTTCCTGTGACACCCACTTACTCTGAGTGAGTATTTGTTCTTTGGACTTGGTATTTGAGACGACTGTAGTGAAGTTGGTCTCAGGTGAGACAGTTGAAATCATCTTCAACAATATCCTGTGCAGAGAGAGAAAACACGCAGTTATATGATACGTTCAAGACCTGCAGTAAAACCTTCACATTGAGCATGATGTTTATTTCTTCTTGATTTAACTAGGCAAACCAGTTAAGAACAAATTCTTGTTTACAATGACGGCCTACCAAAATGCTAAAGGCCTCCTGCGGGAACCGGGGCGGGGATTATAAAAAATATATATATATACATTGGACAAAACACACATCATGACAAGAGAGACACCACAACACTACACAAATAGAGATCTAAGACATCAACATAGCATGGCAGCGACACATGACAACACAGCACGGTAGCAACACAACATGACAACTATATGGTAGCAACACAACATGGCAGAAGCATCACATGATAGCAGCACAAAACATGGTACAAACATTATTGGGCACAGACAACAGCACAAAGGGCAAGAAGGTAAAGACAACAATACATCACGCAAAGCAGCCACAACTGTCAGTAAGTGTTCGTGATTTTGCCGCGGCAGGTAGCCTAGTGGTTAGAGCATTGCGCCTGTAACCGTAAAGGTTGCTAGATCAAATCGCTGAGCTGACAAGGTAAAAATCTGTCATTCTACCCCTGAAAAAGACAGTTAACCCACTGTTCCTAGGCTGTCATTCTAAGTAAGAATTTGTTCTTAACTGACTTGCCTAGTTAAATAAAAAAAGATGTAATGAAAAAATGGAGATAAAACTGTCCAATTTGAGTGTTGTTTGCAGCTCTTCCAGTCGTGAGCTGCAGCGAACTGAAAAGAGGAGCGATCCAGGAATGTGTGTGCTTTGGCTACCTTAAACTAAATGTAACTGACAGAATGGGTGTTGTATGTGGAGGATGAAGGCTGCAGTAGGTATCTCAGATAGGGGGGAGTGAGGCCTAAGAGGGTTTTATAAATAAGCAGTATACAGAGATGAGTATACAGAGATGACCAGTTTACAGAGGAGGATAGAGTGCAGTGATGTGTCCTACAAGGAGCATTGGTGGCAAATCTGATGGCCGAATGGTAAAGAACATCTAGCCGCTCGAGAGCACCTTTACCTGCCAATCTATAAATTATGTCTCCGTAATCTAGCATGGGTAGGATGTCATCTGAATCAGGGTTAGTTTGGCAGCTGGGGTGAAAGAGGAGCGATTAGGAAACTAGATTTAAACTAGTGGTGTGGGGGCTGTGCTTTGGCAAAGTGGGTGGGGTTTTATCCTGCCTGTTTGGCCCTGTCCGGGGGTATCATCGGATGGGGCCACAGTGTCTCCTGACCCCTCCTGTCTCAGCCTCCAGTATTTATGCTGCAGTAGTTTGTGTCGGGGGGCTAGGGTCAGTCTGTTATATCTGGAGTATTTCTCCTGTCTTATCTGATGTCCTGTGTGAATTTAAGTATGCTCTCGCTAATTCTCTCTTTCTCTCTTTCTTTCGCTCTCTCGGAGGACCTGAGCCCTAGGACCATGCCTCAGGACTACCTGGCATGATGACTCCTTGTTTTCCCCAGTCCACCTGGCCGTGCTGCTGCTCCAGTTTCAACTGTTCTGCCTGCGGCTATGGAACCCTGACCTGTTCACTGTGATTACTATTATTTGACCATGCTGGTCATTTATGAACATTTGAACATCTTGGCCATGTTCTGTTATAATATCCACCCGGCACAGCCAGAAGAGGACTGGCCACCCCTCATAGCCTGGTTCCTCTCTAGGTTTCTTCCTAGGTTTTGGCCTTTCTAGGGAATTTTTCCTAGCCACCGTGCTTCTACACCTGCATTGCTTGCTGTTTGGGGTTTTAGGCTGGGTTTCTGTACAGCACTTTGATATATCAGCTGATGTAAGAAGGGCTATATAAATACATTTGATTTGATTTAACCTTAGCTTGCAGCTTTGATATGTGCTGAGAGAAGGACATTGTACCGTCTAGCCATACTCCCAAGTACTTGTATGAGGTGACTACCTCAAGCTCTAAATCCTCAGAGGTAGTAATCACACCAGTGGGGAGAGGGGCATTCTTCTTACCAAACCACATGAGCTTTGTTTTGGAGGTGTTCAGAACAAGGTTAAGGGTAGAGAA
Source organism: Salvelinus namaycush (assembly GCF_016432855.1). Taxonomy (NCBI): domain Eukaryota; kingdom Metazoa; phylum Chordata; class Actinopteri; order Salmoniformes; family Salmonidae; genus Salvelinus; species Salvelinus namaycush. Next base: position 1,711,919 of record NC_052321.1, read on the forward strand.
AGCTTGTTGGACACCAAGAAAGCTTTGTTGTAGAGAGTTTAATACAAAATCCGCTGAGTATAAGACTGTATCGTTTGCATATAAATGGATGAGAGAATTTCCTTCTGCCTGAGCTATGTTGTTGAAGTAAATTGAGAAGAGCGTGGGGCCTAGGATCGAGACTTGTGGTACTCCCTTGGTGACAGGCAGTGGCTGAGACAGCAGATATTCTGACTTTATACACTGCACTCTTTGAGAGAGGTGGTTAGCAAACCAGGCCTAAGACCCCTCAGAGACACTAATATTCCTTAGCCGGCCCACGAGAATGAAATGGTCTACCGTATCAAAAGCTTTGGCCAAGTCAATAAAAATAGCAACATTGCTTAGAATCAAGGGCAATGGTGATCAATAGGACCTTTAAGGTTGCAGTGACACATCCATGACCTGAGAGGAAACCAGATTGCATACCAGAAAGAATACTATAGACATCAAGAAAGTCAGTCAGTTGATTATTGACAAGTTTTTCCAACACTTTTGATAAACAGGGCAAAATAGAAATTGGCCTATATCAGTTAGGATCAGCTTGATCTCCCCTTTTAAATAAAGGACACACCCGTGGTCGTCTTCCAAGCACCTCAGACTCAGTGACCGCGTGCAGTGAGACACTTTGTAGCGGGACAGGGGAAAAAGAGGGAGGAGCATCAGGGCTAGTAGCATTAGAAGGGGTGGGAGGTGAGGACATGTTGGACGGGCAAGGAGGCATTGCTGAGTCAAATAGAAATCCTGACTTAATGAAGTGATGATTAAAGAGTTCCACCATGTGCTCATTGTCAGTAACAACCACATCATCAACATTAAGTAACATGGGCAAGTGTGAAGAGGGTTTATTCTCCAGCTTTTCAACCGTTTTCCAAAACTTCTTGGGGTTAGACCCACAAAGAGAGAACTGCTCCTTAAAGTAACTAACTTTGGCCTTCTGGATAGCCCGAGTGCACTTATTTCTAATTTGCCTGAACAAGAGACAGTTAGCCTGAGTGTGCATGTGCCAAGCCTTTCGCCAAATGAAATTCTTGAGGTGGAGTAACTTTGCCAGATCACGGTCGAACCAGGGGCTGAACCTGTTTTTAATTATAATTTTATTTATGGGGGCGTGTTTGTTAACAATTTCACTGAAAATATCAAAAAAGAAGGTCCAGGCATCTTCGACAGAGGGGATCAAGCTGATTCTATACCAATTTACAGAGGCCAGGTCATGAAGGAAGGCTTGCTCATTAAAGTTTATTTAGCAAGCGTCTATGACAAATCAGGACAGGTCGTTTCACTGAGCTGTAAAACAGTGATCACTAAGGACATTACAGAAAACACCAGACTGATATCTATCAGGAGTATTTGTCAAACTCTAATTAAATGTAGTGAGTCCCATTGCTTTAGGACTTGGTCAAGTGGTTTAAGCATGTCCCAGTTTAGGTCACTTAGCAGGACAAATTCAGACTTAGCGTAAGGGGCCAGGAGAGAGCTTAGGGCAGGTAGGGTACAGGCCGGTGCTGATGGTTGACGATAACACCCAGGAACAGTCAACAAAGAGCTATTTGAAAGTTTAATGCTTAAAACTAACAGAAATGGAATAATGTGTCCCTGAACAAAGGGGGTGTCAAAATCAAAAGTACCAGTCAGTATCTGGTGTGGCCACCAGCTCCATTAAGTACTGCAGTGCATCTCCTCCTCATGGACTGCACCAGATTTGCCAGTTCTTGCTGTGAGACGTTACCCCACTCTTCCACCAAGGCACCTGCAAGTTCCCAGACATTTCTGGGGGGAATGGCCCTAGCCCTCACCCTCCGATCCAACAGGTCCCAGACATGCTCAATGGGATTGAGATCCGGACTCTTCGCTGGCCATGGCAGAACACTGATATTCCTGTCTTTCAAGAAATCATGCACAGAACGAGCAGTATGGCTGGTGGCATTGTCATGCTGGAGTGTCATGTCAGCATAAGCCTGCAGGAAGGGTACCACATGAGGGAGGAGGATGTCTTCCCTTTAACGCACAGCGTTGAGATTGCCTGCAATGACAACAAGCTCAGTCCGATGATGCTGTGACACACCGCCTCAGACTATGACGGACCATCCACCTGCAAATCGATCCCGCTCCAGAGTACAGGCCCCAATATAACGCTCATTCCTTCGACAATAAACGCGAATCCGACCATCACCCATGGTGAGACAAAACCGCGACTCGTCAGTGAAGAGAACTTTTTGCCAGTCCTGTCTGGTCAGCGACGATGGGTTTGTGCCCATAGGCGCTATTGCCGGTGATGTCTGGTGAGGACCTGCCTTACAACAGGCCTACAAGCCCTCAGTCCAGTCTCTCTCAGCCTATTGCCGGACAGTCTGAGCACTGATGGAGGGATTGTGCATTCCTGGTGTAACTCGGACAGTTGTTGTTGCCATCTTGTACCTGTACCGCAGGGGTGATGATTGGATGTACTGATCCTGTGCAGGTGTTGTTACACGTGGTCTGCCACTGCAAGGATGATCAGCTGTCCATCCTGTCTCCCTGTAGCTCTGTCTTAGGCGTCTCACAGTACGGACATTTCAATTTATTGCCCTGGCCACATCTGCAGTCCTCATGCCTCCTTGCAGCATGCCTAAGGCACATTCACACAGATGAGCAGGGACCCGTGGCATCTTTCTTTTGGTGTTTTTCAGAGTCAGTAGAAAGGCCTCTTTAGTGTCCTAAGTTTTCATAACTGTGACCTTAATTGTCTACCGTCTGTAAGCTGTTAGTGTCTTAACGACCGTTCCACAGGTGCATGTTCATTAATTGTTTATGGGTCATTGAACAAGCATGGGAAACAGTGTTTAAACCCTTTACAATGAAGATCTGTGAAGTTATTTAGATTTTTACAATTTATCTTTGAACGACAGGGTCCTGAAAAAGGGACGTTTCTTTTTTTGCTGAGTTTAGCTTCAGACTAAACATTACTCACTCAGTTCCAGGTTGGATGGTGTTTACAGGTTTCTGTTGTGCTTATTATGCTGGTCGTTGCTGTACATTTGCTAGAGCATTTGCTGTATAGACCTTGGAAATAAGAATCATTGGTAGTAGGACTACAGTTTGGCCCATTAAAAAGGTAAAAACATGTCCTACTGGCTATATGTTAATTTTATTACCTAGGTTATTGTAAGATGATTGCTAATGAACTTGGTGCTTGGCGTCTCCCTGCGAGAGAGTCTGTCATATTAACGATGTACCTGCTGCACAGGTATTTTGAAATCTTAGCATGGAGGCTATTCAGTCATAGGAATGATATGAAACTTGACTTGAGTCAGAGTCATTCAATTGACATGAGTCAGAGTATGAGTCATGAATCATTTATGAGCCCAAGAGCCACCTGAGTCATGCCTGCCATATCCTCACCAACAGAATGGGCGTGGGAGAGCGGACAGAGGAAGACAAAATTCAAGTGGGCGGAATCAATGAACACATTCCAAAAGCCACAGGAATAAAGTTGGTCTACCTTGGGAAGTTGGCCTACCTTGGGAGGTTGGCCTACCTTGGGAGGTGGCCTACCTTGGGAGGTTGGCCTACCTTGGGAGGTTGGCCTACCTTGGGAGGTTGGCCTACCTTGGGTCGTTGGCCTACCTTGGGTCGTTGGCCTACCTTGGGTCGTCGACCTACCTTGGGAAGTTGGACTACCTTGGGGAGTTGGCCTACCTTGGGAGGTTGCTCTACCTTGGGCAGTTGGCCTACCTTGGGCAGCCATTTAGACATTTCTGGGGGGAATGGCCCTAGCCCTCACCCTCCGATCCAACAGGTCCCAGACATGCTCAATGGGATTGAGATCCGGGCTCTTCGCTGGCCATGGCAGAACACTGACATTCCTGTCTTGCAGGAAATCATGCACAGAACGAGCAGTATGGCTGGTGGCATTGTCATGCTGGAGGGTCATGTCAGCATGAGCCTGCAGGAAGGGTACCACATGAGGGAGGAGGATGTCTTCCCTGTAATGCCTGATCATGAACTATTAATAGGACCAAGACAATAAAGATGTGAGACGTTGTGTCTCTCCTTGTTCAACAATGTTGATTGTACAGTTTACAGAACAATGTAAATGGCACAGTCAGCACTATCTATTTTGGCATGGAACCTTCCCTTTACAAAGGCCACATTTCCCTTCAAAATTCCCTTTCTAAATGCTGGTTTGAGGTGCTCGCTCTAAATTAGAAACTGTTGCGTAGTTTGAGGTCCTCGCTCCAAAAGCCTTTCAACAAACTAAGGAAGGAATAAGTGAGCAAAGCAAGTAATAGGGGCATCTGTTAATCTGACCTACTGTAATTAACCCTAACCCTAAGGGCTGTAATGTATATTTACTATACAGGGTGGAGAAATGCATAACGCTTGGAAAATGAGGATTCTTGACCAATCATGTTTATGTTGTCATGCTGCGTCATGCGGTTTCTAAGCCATTCGCTACACACTCCCTTCTAGAAAGTCAGGGCTTATTTTTTTTGAAAGTTCATAATGTCACGATTTCAAATAAAATCAATCAAATGTAATTGTATTTGTTACATGCGCCAAATGTAGACTTTACAGTGAACTGCTTCCTCACAAGCCCTTTACCAACAATGCAGAGTTAAAAAGTAAGAACATTAACAAATAAAAATAGAAAATAGTAATACAATAAATACCAATAACGAGGCTTTATACAAGGAGTACCGGTACCCAGTCAATGTGCAGGGGTAAGAGGTAGTTTAGGTAATATATACATGTAGGTATGAGTAAAAGTGTGGCAATCGGGATTTATAATAAACAGAGTAGCAGCAGCGTTTGTGAAAGTGTGTGTTTCTGTGTGTGTGTGTGTGGGGGGGCATCATACAAGGGTGAAAGTAAGGCGGTGTGGTCCGAAAAGGCTTCCAGGCAAAATAAATACTTGGGAAAACATGAGCCTATCACAATAATTAAAACAAAATGTAAAAAAAAAAAAAAAAAACTGTAGGCTATTAAGCTACACCATTATTCATCATTAGGCATGAAAATTAGGGAATGGACTTGAAAACAGGTTGTATAGCCTACGTTCCAAAATGCGATGTGGTTCGATGAGAAAGCAGAAATTTAGCCAAGTCAGAGATGAATGGCCGACACCGAGACACGCGAGGACAGAGGTGGAGGCATTCATTCTGGCCTAATGATGATCGCCAAATGTCATGAGACTTTGTGGTGTTTTGTGTAACAGATGTCTCTTTCCATTTACCACTGTTTAGAGGCTGGAAATATGTTGCTAGTGGACGAACGTACGCAGACGCCTTGTAAAGGAGCCCTTTGAAGTGATGGTTTGACAATCAGATGAAAACATCATGACTGGTTGTGTTTATGCCACAATAAAAGGTAATACGTTTAAAAAAAAAAGTTAAATGACAAATCTTTACATTGAGGCCCACAGATCCTATTGAATTAATAGAGGTTCTATATGGAATTCTATGATTAAGCTTATGCATACATAGGAGGTCCCCAACCGGAAAGAAATGAAATCTACTTTCACCCTGTGAATATGCACGTGTGTCTTTTGGAGTGTCACTGTAAGTATGTGTGAGTGTGCATAGAGCCAGTGCATAGAGTCAGTGCATAGAGTCAGTGCAAAATAGATACTCAGAGTAGCCATTTGATTAACTGTTCAACAGTCTTATAGCTTGGGGGTAGAAGCTGTTCAGGAGCCTTCTGGTCCCAGATTTGGCGCTCCGGTACCGCTTGCCATGCGGTAGCAGAGAGAACAGTCTATGGTTGGGGTGGCTGGGGTCTATGATAATTTTCCTGGACTTCCTCTGACACAGCCTGGAATAGAAGTCCTAGATGGCAGGGAGCTCAGCCCCAGTGATGTACTGTGCAGTCCGTACCACCCTCTATAGCGCCATGCGGTCGGATGCAAAGCAGTTGCCATACCAAGCAGTGATGGAGCCAGTCAAGATGCTCTCAATGGTGCAGCTGTAGAACCTTTTGAGGATCTGAGGGCCAATGCCAAATCTTTTCAGCCTCCTGAGGGGGAAGAGGTGTTGTCGTACCTTCTTCATGACTGTGTTGATTTCAAAGCTAGAATGCCGTCAGAAAGTATTCATACCCCTTGACTTATTGCACATTTTGTTGTGTTACGGCCTGAATTCAAAATGGATTAAATATTTATTTTTTTCTCAACCATGTACACACAATACCCCATAATGACAAAGTGTAACTCGGCACTCTGGAACATTCACTGTCTTCTTGGTAAGCAACTCCAGTGTAGATTTGGCCTTGTGTTTTAGGTTATTGTACTACTGAAAGCTGAATTCATCTCACAGTGTCTGGTGGAAATCAGACTGAACCAGGATTTACTCTACAATTTTTCCTGTGCTTAGCTCCATTCCGTTTCTTTTTTATCCTGAGAAGCTCCTCAGTCCTTGACAATTACATGCATACCCATAACATGATGCAGCCACCACTATGTTTGAAAATAAGGACATTGGTACTCATTAATGTATTGTATTGGATTTGGCCCAAACATAACACTTTGTATTCAGGACAAAAAGTGAATTGCTTTGCCACATTTTTTTAGGCATTACTTTAGTGCCTTGTTGCAAACAGGATGCATGTTTTGGAACATTTGTATTCTGTACAGGATTCTTTCTTTTCACTCTGTCAATTAGGTTAGTATTGTGGAGTAACTACAATGTTGTTGCTCAATCCTCAGTTGTTTTCTCCTACCACAGCCATTAAACTCTGTAACTGTTATAAAGTCACCATTGGCCTCATGATGAAATCCATGAGAAGTTTCCTTCCTCTTCGGCAACTGAGTTAGTAAGGATACCCATATCTTTGTAGTGACTTGGTGTATTGATGCACCATCCAAAGTGTAATTAATAACTTCACCATGCTCAAAGGGATATGTAATGTCTGCTGTATGTATGGGGTACAGAGATGAGGTAGCCATTAAAAAATTATGTGAAACACTATTATTGCACAAATAGTGAGTCCATGCAACCTTTTATGTGATTTGTTAGGCACATTTGTACTTCTCAACTTATTTAGGCTTGCCATAACAAAGGGGTTAAATACTCATTGACTCAAGACATTTCAGGTTTTAATTTTTAATTCATTTGTAAAAAATTTGAGAAACATAATTCCACTTTGACATTATAGGGTATTTTGGCATTATGGGATGTGTAGGCTAAATCTAAATTTAATCAATTTAAAATTCAGTCTGTAACATACCAAAATGTGGAAAAAGTCAAGGGGTGTGAATACTTTCAGAAGGCACTGTATACAATATTAGGGAGAACAAGTTAATAGTAAACATCTCATGCTTAAGTTGGGTGGTTGAGCTAGCGCCCAAATGACTCCTTAAAGGAGTGCTCTCTTTGACCCAGAATGCACTGCGCGGTCTATTGAAAATAAACGGTTTGTATTCTCACAGGCGTTATGGCTAATGCTAATAGGTTTAGCATCTCCCCCTTTCTTAGAATATTAGTAGATTACTGACTTACTCCTAGTGCTCAAAGGGATAGCTTACTTTTTTTGGAAGTTTTTGTATATTTTCAACATGCTCCAGAAAATGCTTGCCAGCTAAATACCAAAACTAAAAAAGACTTGGATGAAATTACAACACCCTAAGTTAAGCTAATACTTCTTAAACGTGAACTTAAAAGTGAACTAATCAAACAGTAAGTGTGTTTTGTGTAACAGCTTCCTCCAGTAACCTGGCTGCTGGGTTATTGTGTGGCGGCTACTAAGAGTTCAAAACAATTCAATCTGAACGGGGTGCTTCAAAAGATAACAACATTTGCATCGGCTATAAAAAGCTGAAAACCCTGGAACACGGATGAGCAGCCTTTGTTCCATTATATTCAGCTAGTACTACACCCGCACTCTCTCTCGCACACACACACACGGAAGCTTGCACACACGTTAAAGGAGAGGTTATTTTCCTGGCACCATTCCGCCAGGGGCCCTCACCTCCACAACGACGAAACAGCCTACAAGGAGGAAGTGAGGGCCCTGGTGGAGTGGTGCCAGGAAAATAACCTCTCCTTCAACGTCAACAAAAGGAAGGAGCTGATCGTGGACTTCAGGAGACAGCAGACGGAGCATGTCCCCATCCACATCGACAGGGCTGCAGTGGAGAAGGTGAAAAGCTTCAAGTTCCTCAGCGTGCAGATCACTGACAATCTGAAATGGTCCACCCTTACATAAAGTGTGTTGAAGCAGGCGCAGCAGTGCCTCTTCAACCTCAGGAGGCTGAATACATGTGGTATGGCCCTTAAGATCCTCACAAACTTCTAGAGATGCACAATTGAGAGCATCCTGTCTGGCTGTATCACCACCTGGTATGGCAACTGCACCATCCGCAACCGCAGGGCTCTCCAGAGGGTGGTGCGATCAGCCCAACGCATCATCAGGGGCACACTGCCTGCCCTCCAGGACATCTACAGCACCTGACATCACAGGAAGATCATCAAGGATCTCAGCCACCCGAGTCACGGCCTGTTCACCACGCTATCATCCAGAAGGCGAGGTCAGTACAGGTGCATCAAAGCTGTGACTGAGAGACTGAAAAACAGCTTCTATCTCAAGGCCATCAGACTGTTAAATAGTCACCACTAACTGGCCTCCGCCCAGTACCCTGCCCTGAACTTAGTCACTGTCACTAGACAGATACCACACGGTTACTTTACCATGCACCTTAGAGGCTGCTGCCATATGTACATTCATGCAACAATGGTCACTTTAATAATGGAACACTGGTCACTTTATGAGTGGTTGCTGCCCTATGTATAATGAACAAAAATCTAAACACAACATGTAAAGTGTTGGTCCCATGTTTCATGAGCTGAAATAAAATATGTTCATTATGCACAGACAGCTTATTTCTCTCAAATTTTGGCCACAAATGTGTTTACATACCTGTTAGTGAGCATTTCTCCTTTGCCAAGATAATCCATCCACCTGACAGGTGTGGCATTTCAAGAAGCTGATTAAACAGCATGATCATTACACAGGTGCAGCTTGTGCTGGGGACAATAAAAGGCAACTCTAAAATGTGCAGTTTTGTCACAGAACAAATCAAATCAAATCAAATTGTATTTGTCACATACACATGGTTAGCAGATGTTAATGCGAGTGTAGCGAAATGCTTGTGCTTCTAGTTCCGACAATGCAGTAATAACCAACAAGTAATCTAACCTAACAATTCCACAACTACTACCTTATACACACAAGTGTAAAGGGATAAAGAATATGTACATAAAGATATATGAATGAGTGATGGTACAGAACGGCATAGGCAAGATGCAGTAGATGGTATAGAGTACAGTATATACATATGAGATGAGTAATGTAGGGTATGTAAACATAAAGTGGCATAGTTTAAAGTGGCTAGTGATACATGTATTACATAAAGATGGCAAGATGCAGTAGATGATATAGAGTACAGTATATACATATACATATGAGATGAGTAATGTAGGGTATGTAAACATTATATTAAGTGGCATTGTTTAAAGTGGCTAGTGGTACATTTTTACATAATTTCCATCAATTCCCATTATTAAAGTGGCTGGAGTTGAGTCAGTATGTTGGCAGCGGCCACTAAATGTTAGTGGTGGCTGTTTAACAGTCTGATGGCCTTGAGATAGAAGCTGTTTTTCAGTCTCTCGGTCCCTGCTTTGATGCACCTGTACTGACCTCGCCTTCTGGATGATAGCAGGGTGAACAGGCAGTGGCTTGGGTGGTTGTTGTCCTTGATGATCTTTATGGCCTTCCTGTGACATCGGGTGGTGTAGGTGTCCTGGAGGGCAGGTAGTTTGCCCCCGGTGATGCGTTGTGCAGACCTCACTACCCTCTGGAGAGCCTTACGGTTGTGGGCGGAGCAGTTGCCGTACCAGGCGGTGATACAGCCCGACAGGATGCTCTCGATTGTGCATCTGTAGAAGTTTGTGAGTGCTTTTGGTGACAAGCCGAATTTCTTCAGCCTCCTGAGGTTGAAGAGGCGCTGCTGCGCCTTCTTCACAACGCTGTCTGTGTGGGTGGACCAATTCAGTTTGTCCGTGATGTGTACACCGAGGAACTTAAAACTTTCCACCTTCTCCACTACTGTCCCGTCGATGTGGATAGGGGGGTGCTCCCTCTGCTGTTTCCTGAAGTCCACAATCATCTCCTTTGTTTTGTTGACTTTGAGTGTGAGGTTATTTTCCTGACACCACACTCCGAGGGCCCTCACCTCCTCCCTGTAGGCCGTCTCGTCGTTGTTGATAATCAAGCCTACCACTGTAGTGTCGTCCGCAAACTTGATGATTGACAATGTCACAGAAGTATCACGTTTTGAGGGAGCATGCAATTGGCATGCTGACAACAGGAATGTCCACCAGAGCTGTTGCCAGAGAATTTTATGTTAATTTCTATACCATAAGCTGCGCTGTACTATGTGGCCGAGACTGTGCTAATCTTAGAGAGACACAGGAGGGGGGTGAATCAGGAGACTGCTGACCAGACAATAACAGATAAACTATACACACGAAAAACATATGTGAGGTTCTGAGTTATGCACTATAACCCAATACTATAACAAACGTGATTAGCAACTGTATTATATGTGATTGAATACTATAACAAACGTGATTGGATATTGATAACCTGTTGGCCTGGGCGCCTGGATGTCTGTGTGTGTGTGTGCTGGAAGTAACAGTTAGCTCAGATAAGAAGCTGGGAAGCTGTGGTTAGCCTTGAGCGCAAACAGTGGCCATTGTATACAGGTGCGAATAGCTCAGACAATATTGCAGAAGCTGTCTGACCTCAGTCTTTGGGGTGAAGGAGCGTAATCTACACAGCAACAGCGTCGGGACATCACATGCGCTAAGGGGCCAGGACTGGCTTAAGGCGCCAACATCAACGATAGGCTGGGTAAGTCTAAACCACGCCCAGTCTCTACTCTGACAGGCCGGCTCGGAAGTGGGAACTAACCTCTGTCAGAGTATAATATAATATCTTTGTCAGAAACAAATCAGTTCTCTGTCTTATCCTGCGTGATGAAACATTGAACCCGTATATACGGAAATTGTATTTGCCATTTATTAACTTTTGAATTAAACAATTATTTTAACCAAGTTCAGGTGTACTATTGTTCCTATCTCAGTTGAACTTTCGCAACCCTAACAACATCCGGCTTCTTCACCTGCGGCATGGTCTGAGACCAGCCACCCAGACATCTGATGTAACTGTGGGTTTACACAACCGAAGAATTTCAGCACAAACAGTCAGAAACCGTCTCAGGGAAGTTCATCTGCCTGCTTGTTGTTCACACCAGGGTCTTGAACTGACTGCAGTTCGGCATCGTAACCAACTTCAGTGGGCAAATGCTCACCTTCAAAGGCCACTGGCATGCTGGAGAAGTGTGCTCTTCACAGATTTCAACTGTACCGGGCAGATGGCAGACAGTGTGTATGGCGTCGTGTAGATTAGCGGTTTGCTGATGTCAACATTGGGAACAGAGTGCCCCGTGGTGGCGGTGGGGTTATGGTATGGGCAGGCATAAGCTACGGACAACAAACACAATTGCATTTTAGCTATGGCAATTTGAATGCACAGAGATACCTTGACGAGATCCTGACGCCATTGACATGCCAATCATGCGCCGCCATCAACTCATGTTTCAGCATGATAATGCACAGCTCCATGCCATAAGGATCTGCACACAATTCCTGGAAGCTGAATATGTCCCAGTTCTTCCATGGTCTGTAAACTAACCAGATCATTGAGCATGTTTGGGTATTCTGGATCAACGTGTACGACAGCGTGTTCCAGTTCCCGCCAATATCCAGCAACCTCGCACAGCCATTGAAGAGGAGAGGGTCAAAATTCCACAGGCCACAATCAACAGCCTGATCAACTCTATGCAAAGGAGATGCGTCGCGCTGCATGAGGCAAATGGTCACACCAGATACTGACTGGTTTTCTGATCCACACCCCAACATTTTTTTAAGGTATCTGTGACCAATAGACACATATCTGTATTCCCAGTCATGTGAAATCCATAGATTAGGGCCAAATTAAATTATTTTAATTGACTGATTTCCTTTTATGACCGTAATTCCATTATATTACTTATAGATTAGTGTGTATTGTTGTGAATTGTTAGATACTACTGCACTGTTGGAGCTAGGAACACATGCGTTTCTCTACACCCACAATAACATCTGCTAAATATGTGTATGTGACCAATACATTTGATTTGATTTGACACACACACACACACACACACACACACACACACACACACACACACACACACACTCGGAGAGAGAAAAAAAAGTCAGCCCCATTCCTAGCTGATTACATTCAAATGGCTTCACCACCACAAAACATGCAAAACACAATTTCATGACAGCAAGAATATTTTCCACGCTGGGGGCGTAGATAGCTACCTCCTCTCCTAATGCAAGGAACTGAGCAGGGCAGAACCCGGGAGGCCCCACATCTGTTTTCCATAAATCAAAACTTCTGTCCAAAGTGATCAACATGTTGGAAGTCAATGTACATGCAGACACTGTGTCTCTGCTCCACAGTTATCAGTACAACAACCTCATAGTAACTCCCTCCCAAAATAGTAACAGCCAATAAAGTACAGTATATAAATTCAGCATCCAATCAATTGGCCAGTTATAATAAGCCATCCATTGGTTTTAAAAGTCAATCACTACCTAAGGCCATAAAAATGTTATTAAATGTTTAACAGCTTACTTTTTTGTAAGTGAGGGGAGGAATTAAAACGGTAATAAAAAAAAGTAGACCTTGTTAAAATTCCCTTGCAACCTTAGTTCAGCACCTATAAAAAAAGGTGTGATCTCAAACCTGAAAGGTTTCTTCAGCTGTCCCAATAGGAGAACCCTTTTGGAACCCTTTTTTCTAAGAGTGGTGACCTAATCAAGATATTTCAGCCTCTTGTGGAGGCTGAAAGGGGCATAGTTCATCCATAATCTGAGAGGAAGTTGTGTATCTCTTTACTGGAAGCCTGAAGACATGCTCTACTAGTACAACATTTCACATTTTCTGATTTTATTGTTGAGAAAAGTAAAGGGTGGCATCCGTTAGATATTTTATTAAATTTGCAGTATTATAAACTCAGCAAAAAAAGAAACGTCCTTTCACTGTCAACTGCGTTTATTTTCAGCAAACTTAACACGTGTAAATATTTGTATGAACATAACAAGATTCAACAACTGAGACATACACTGAACAAGTTCCACAGATATGTGACTAACAGAAATGGAATAATGTGTCCCTGAACAAAGGGGGGGTCAAAATCAAAAGTACCAGTCAGTATCTGGTGTGGCCACCAGCTGCATTAAGTACTGCAGTGCATCTCCTCCTCATGGACTGCACCAGACTTGCCAGTTCTTGCTGTGAGATGTTACCCCACAATTCCACCAAGGCACTTGCAAGTTCCCGGACATTTCTGTGGGGAATGGCCCTAGCCCTCACCTTCCGATCCAACAGGTCCCAGACGTGCTCAATGGGATTGAGATCCGGGCTCTTCGCTGGCCATGGCAGAACACTGACATTCCTGTCTTGCTGGACATCATGCACAGAACGAGCAGTATGGCTGGTGGCATTGTCATGCTGGAGGGTCATGTCAGGATGAGCCTGCAGGAAGGGTACCACATGAGGGAGGAGGATGTCTTCCCTTTAACGCACAGCGTTGAGATTGCCTGCAATGACAACCATCCGACCATCACCCCTGGTGAGACAAAACTGCAACTCATCAGTGAAGAGCACTTTTTGCCAGTCCTGTCTCCTCCAGCGACGGTGGGTTTGTGCCCATAGGCGACGTTGTTGCCGATGATGTCTGGTGAGGACCTGCCTTACAACAGGCCTACAAGCCCTCAGTCCAGCCTCTCTCAGCCTATTGCGGACAGTCTGAGCACTGATGGAGGGATTGTGCGTTCCTAGTGTCTCGGGCAGTTGTTGCTGCCATCCTGTACCTGTCTCGCAGGTGTGATGTGCGGATGTACCGATCCTGTGTAGGTGTTGTTACACGTGGTCTGCCACTGCGAGGACGATCAGCTGTCCGTCCTGTCTCCCTGTAGCGCTGTCTTAGGCGTCTCACAGTATGGACATTGCAATTTATTGCCCTGGCCACATCTGCAGTCCTCATGCCTCCTTGCAGCATGCCTAAGGCACGTTCACGCAGATGAGCAGGGACCATGAGCCTCTTTCTTTTGGTGTTTTTCAGAGTCAATAGAAAGGCCTCTTTAGTGTCCTAAGTTTTCATAACTGTGACCTTAATTGCCTACCATCTGTAAGCTGTTAGTGTCTTAACGACCGTTCCACAGGTGCATGTTCATTAATTGTTTATGGTTCATTGAACAAGCATGGGAAACAGTGTTTAAACCCTTTACAATGAAGATCTGTGAAGTTATTTTGATTTTTACGAATTATCTTTGAAAGACAGGTTCCTGAAAAAGGGACGTTTCTGAGTTTAGATAGGCACTAAACCCGAGGGAAAAGTACACAGAAAAGTACACAGCACATATCCTAAAACACAAGTATCGAGTATTGCTGTCACGTTCCTGACCTGTTTTCTTTTGTCTTGTATTTATTTAGTTGGTCAGGGCGTGAGTTGGGTGGGTTTGTCTGTGTGATTTTCTATGTTGGGATTTTGTGTTCGGCCTGGTATGATTCTCAATCAGAGGCAGCTGTCAATCGTTGTCCCAGATTGAGAATCATACTAAGGCAGCCGGGGTTTCACGTGTGTTTTGTGGGTGTTTGTTCCTGTGTCAGTGTTTGTGCCACACAGGACTGTTTCGGTTTTGTCACGTTTGTTGGTTGTTTTGTATTTTGAAGTGTTTTGTTGACTTTCAGTAAATAATGAACACTAACCACTCTGCGTTTTGGTCCTCTCCTTCTGTCAGCGAGGACAGCCGCTACAATTGCCCCCATTTTTTCAGACCATGGCCTCCATGCAGTCTGTTCTCTAGCTCGGGAGATCATGTTAGATTTAACACACAGATCTGAAGTCTTTATAAAGTCATTCACTATGGAGACTTTGACTGTAAAACAATCAGAAATTAATATTATCCGCGTCATCATGCCCTAATTACATAGATATTTACAGTTGGTAAGAAGGGAAGAACAATGATTCTATGACGCCAGATCCTACTCCGTCTCAAGATCTTTAATTCTTGGTAATACACCCTTGTTCAAACAAAAACTCAATAACATAATAGAAAAGTTAGTCTAAGGATCAGTGCAGAACCTCCTTGGTCAACCATTCTCTGTATTGTTGTCATCTCATGCTAACTTAGTGGTCAGGGGTTAGCATTAACAGCAGCCAGATAAACAATACCAAAGCATGGATTGTGTCTCTCCTTGTCCGAAAACTAAGTCATTTTGTAGTTTGTAGTCTTTTAAATCAGCCATTTTCTGTGTTGCCCATGGTTATGACAGAATCAAGTCAGTATTGCTGTCTCAGCCAATATCTGAGTTTATTTAGAACCTCTCAGGTTAACAGAGTCCAATCACCACCACTATCCTCACTACCTTTGTGATAGCACATGCCATGTCCTAATAAGCAAGTTACCTATACTGATCTGATCCTGGACCTGCCTTACCAACCACAACACTAACTAAAACCATCACAACAAGATTTAAAAAGATGGCTTCCGGGTACTTTTTGCCAGGCAACACCCACTGCCAGGCAACACCCACTGCCAGGTTCACCCACAGGTCAGCCAGCTGGATTCCACTTCCAGGGCCACTTCCTATTGGATAAGATCCACTTTTGAGCTGGTCAATCAGGAAGCTAGGTGAGATGCGGTTTACGACCCCCACGCATGGCTTTCCCGTGAAACCCAGCTGACGATGGAGACAGAGATGTGACCTTTCTCAGTGCTTTGGATGCACAGCTGGTATTAGCTAATATATTGGAAGACAGTTAGTTGGTGTATTCAAAGCGGATGAGGATGTGCCTTGTACTAAAACTATGAAGGGCTCCAAAGAGGGTTCCCTCCATTGACACATTGTTCAAGGTTTCGACCGAGCACGTGCAAGAGGTTTAAACAAAATTACAACAATTTGACTCTCAACTGTTTGAAACAATATCTCAGGCAATAATCAATTAGTCTTATTTTCAGACAGTCAAAAGAGAGAATAATAGACCTCAACTAACGCTTCCAATTCCAATTTCACCATTCTTTATCTGTCGGCTTTAGTCTGCAGGAAGTATTACAAAACTAGGTCTCTGTTGGTGACTCAACATTAAATCATGGGCGAAGCAGGGCGATTAGTAATTACATATTTATCAGCTTGGCTATTCACTGAGGTGACAGCCATTAATAACTAACGATCACATGTTGTATAGATGAGTCATGGACGTTGTATGGATGTTCCCTGGACGTTTGGAGATCAATAAACGAACAGATGACATCAAAATTGAAACATGTTCTGTTTCAGTAGTACATTACACAATGAGCTCAGGAAAGGAAGTAGGCCGATACAACAATGCCCTACCAATCATCTGCATTTATTCAACAACCAATAGTCTACTGAACATAAAGCTGACTATAAACTCTGACTTCAACTGTACCTTTTGTTCTATTTGCTGTTCTTCCTCTTTCTCCATCTAACCCCTCTCTAACCCTCTCTGACCCCTCTCCAACTCCACTGTGACCCCTTCTGACCCCTCTCTATCCACTCTCTGACCCCTTCTGACCCCTCTCTGACCCCTCTCTAACCCCTCTCTGACCCCTCTCTAACCCTCTCTGACCCCTCTCTAACCCCTCTCTAACCCATTTCTAACCCCTTTCTGACCCCTCTCTAACCCCTCTCTGACCCCTCTCTAACCCTCTAACCCATTTCTAACCCCTCTCTAACCCCTCTCTGACCCCTCTCTAACCCTCTCTGACCACTCTCTAACCCCTCTCTGACCCTTCGCTAACCCATTTCTAACCCCTCTCTGACCCTTCTCTAACCCAGTTCTAACCCCTCTCTGACCCCTCTCTAACCCTCTTTGACCACTCTCTAAACCCTTTCTGACCCTTCTCTAACCCATTTCTAACCCCTCTCTGACCGTCTCTGACCCCTCTCTAACCCCTCTCTGACCCTTCTCTAACCCATTTCTAACCCCTCTCTGACCGTCTCTGACCCCTCTCTAACCCCTCTCTGACCCTTCTCTAACCCAGTTCTAACCCCTCTCTGACCCCCACATGTATGGGGCTTATGTAATGTATGCTGTTCCACAAAGCTAATATCCCCTCCATTTCCCTCAGCAAACAAATATGGTTGTATTGTTCTTTTCATACAATTTACTTCCAACAGACAATTTAGTTTCCTCAACAACAGAAAGCCCTAGCATTGTTAACTGGTTAGACATTCTCTACACAGTACAATGAGCTGAGCAACCTAACCCTTAATCAAATGCAGGTCTGAGTCAATATTGAACAAGTCAATCAAAGACAGTGAGCTCTGAGGCTGTAATATGGCACAGGTGCAGCTAATCGCTCTTCATATAATGTCACGCAGCTATAATATCAACGATGTTCGGGCTCTTCGGCACATGCTAAAACTACAGAAATGTTTGTTGACTCCTAGTTTTCCACTGCAGGTTTGATTAATTGTTTCCAAAGCAGTTCACCGTTCACCTATAGCCCATTTTTCAGGCCCAAGTGTCTGTGTCCTTGAAAGGGCTCCATCTAGTCCCCGGGCACACAAGCCTTTCCTGAGAGGCTAAGAGATCACTCCTAGAAGTGACGAGAATGTATTGAATCCAAATCCAAAATGTAATTATGTAATATATTAATATTTGTAATGGTAAAATGTATTAAATGTATCAACAGGGATTTCTGGCAGTATAGATACACAGTATAGATATACAGTATAGATACACAGTATATATACACAGTATAGATATACAGTATAGATACACAGTATAGATATACAATTGACTATTGTTATATGTTATACATATACTCTGAAACTGTACAACAACAAAAAAACACTTGAGCATGTCTTCGTGTTGTGAAAAGGGTGTACCTGCGCAGTGACTTCATTCAGTTCAGAATGTATTGTTAGCAGCCTTTCTTATGTCGGGACAAAAATACATTTATAGTATTTCACATAAAGGAGACTGCCAACGATGAACTGTGCAACAAACAAGACATTCATCTAGTACTATCTAACACTGTTTATCGGATAGTAGACACATATTGAGTTTATCAAACCACTTATACTTAAGGGAAGTGTGAGTTGAAAAGCATTCACAAAAACAAAGGCTAGATTACATTTCCTTTAGCAGCTGGAAAGTAGAATGACAGGTCACGGATCTACTTTTAGAACAATACAGAGAGGAATCAGTCTTCATATATAAGAAAATGAACACATTTCATAAATCCAAGGCTATGGAAATGAATGTTAATGTTAAAAAACAACAACAAGTAGTTAGTCAGAAAGATAGAACGGCTTTGGTGTTCCACCTGACACTCACCTGCTGCCTGGCCGTCGTCACGTCGTCTGGGATCCCCCCCTCTCGGCTACCCGGTTCTATCCCACTCCCAGATTAGCTTGTCTGAGAGCCAGTATTGTGACCAACTCACTCACAGATACAGCAGACACTGGTAGAGATATAGTATATGGGAAAGAAAGTGAGAGACAGTTCCCTTTGTCACAACTTTTCCTCTTTTCAGATTGCTCAACTAACTGTCTCCGCTGTCTGTCAAGTTCTGTCCCAGACCATTCTTCCAGGAGCCTCAAAAGCAGCGCCTGGCACCCACTCCCTCAGCCGAGGGGGGCATAGTCCACTCAGAGACCGTTGTAGCTGGGGAAGGGGATTGGGGGGGGGGGGGGGGGGGAGTGGGATGCAATAGCGGTCGAAGAAGAAGAAAATAAATCACAAAATCCCACGAGACGCAGAAACCACAGAAACTACACGCTATACACACAGGGGAGGAAGAAAAAAAAGCACAACAGAATGTCAGATGGTTTCTGTTACTTCTCTGTGGAGTGTGTGTGTGTAGGCTGGTAATGCTGGTAAGTGTAATCCAGAGCAGCTGGTTTTTCAGGTCTGCTTGCCTGGCCCTAGGCATTGATGAAAACGACACACCTCCAACCTCAGGGTAACTGACTAGCTAGCCATACCTCCACTCCAGTCTGCCTACCTGTCTCAAATACCCAGGATTTCTCAATGGCATCCCACACAGAGGGTGTGGCTGTGTGTGAGTATCTCGTGTGTGTGTGTGTGTGTGTGTGTGTGTGTGTGTGTGTGTGTGTGTGTGTGTGTGTGTGTGTGTGTGTGTGTGTGTGTGTGTGTGTGTGTGTGTGTGTGTGTGTGTGTGTGTGTGTGTGTGTGTGTGTGTGTGTGTGTGTGTGTGCGCGCCCCAACTTCTGAAGAGCAAAACCATTACAGTCCATGTAAGGATGGAAGCTATTGTGTGACGTGATGCAAGTTAAGAGAAATTTGCATGTACCGTTTCACCTGGAAAGTTCTGGACTTGTAGAACGCTACAATGGTGTTATGAAAAATAAAACGGACAAAAAAATATGTGCTCAAACAGGACTTACCTGGGTGGATGTGCTACCCATCGCCATGTTTCAATATGTTTCACCTCAGTCCAGGAAACTGACCTCAGTTCACATGAGGTACTGATGGCCCATCCCTTGAGGACCCCCGCGTCACCACCAGCTACAGTCCCAGATCTGCATCTGTTGGATGACACTATGATGAAGTACTGTATAGCTCTGACCAACTGTATTCCAGCTGTTCACTCACAGGTCTCTGCTGCCCAAACTCCCCTTGATGACCGTCCCCATCCCGATCTCCAGCCTGGAGATTGCGTAGTGGTCAGGAGGCAACAAAAAGGTAAAGAACCTTTAAAACCCAGGTGGAAGGGACCACTTCTGATTGCCCTCACCACCCCAACAGCGGTAATGTGCATAGGGAGACACCTGGTACCACACCTCCCACTGTAAGCAAGTAGCAGAGCCAGAAGAAGACTATCTAAAAGAAGAAGATGTTACTCCTTTTACTCCTACAAGAAGGGTCACTCTGCTTACCCTGGCTGTGGGCATCCTCTGGGTGGTAGCAGACTTTGAGCAAGAGGCAGGTGAACGTGCTAGTAACATCTCCCCTACATCTCTGCTCCAACGAGGCCCGCATTCCACAGGGGGAAGCCCAGAACCAGATGACCCCGCTGACCTGAACCCTGATCCCCAACTAAAATGTCCATAACTAAAGGTCCGTAAATTAAATGTCCGTCACAAAAGCTCCGTCACAAAAGGTCAGTAACTAAAAGGTCCGTAACTAAAAGGTCCCCAACTAAAAGGTCCCCAACTAAAAGGTCCCTAAGTAAAAGGTCCCCAACTAAAAGGTCCCTAAGTAAAAGGTCCCCAACAAAAAGGTCCCCAACAAAAAGGTCCGTAACTAAAAGGTCCCCAACTAAAAGGTCCCCAACTAAAACGTCCGTGACTAAAAGGTCCCCAACTAAAAGGTCCCCAACTAAAAGGTCCCTAAGTAAAAGGTCCCCAACTAAAAGGTCCGTAACTAAAAGGTCCGTAACTAAAAGGTCCCCAACTAAAAGGTCCCCAACTAAAAGGTCCGTAACTAAAAGGTCCCCAACTAAAAGGTCCCCAACTAAAAGGTCCGTAACTAAAAGGTCCCCAACTAAAAGGTCCGTAACTAAAAGGTCCCCAACTAAAATGTCCCCAACTAAAAGGTCCCCAACTAAAAGGTCCGTAACTAAAAGGTCCCCAACTAAAACGTCCCCAACTAAAAGGTCCGTAGCTAAAAGGTCCCCAACTAAAAGGCCCCCAACTTAAAGGTCCCCAACTAAAAAGTCCATCACTAAAAAGTCCCCAACTAAAAGGTCCGTAACTAAAAGATCCGTAACTAAAAGGTCCGTAACTAAAATGTCCCCAACTAAAAGGTCAGTAACTAAAATGTCCCCAACTAAAAGGTCAGTAACTAAAAAGTCCCCAACTAAAAGGTCAGTAACTAAAATGTCCAAAACTAAAAGATCCGTAACTAAAAGGTCTGTAACTAAAAGGTCCCTAACTAAAAGGTCAGCAACTAAAAGGTCCCTAACTAAAAGGTCAGTAACTAAAATGTCCCCAACTAAAAGGTCCCCAACTAAAAGATCTGTAACTAAAAGGTCTGTAACTAAAAGGTCCCCAACTAAAAGGTCAGCAACTAAAAGGTCCCCAACTAAAAGGTCCGTAACTAAAATGTCCCCAACTAAAAGGTCCCCAACTAAAAGGTCCCTAACTAAAAGGTCCGTAACTAAAATGTCCCCAACTAAAAGGTCCCCAACTAAAAGATCCCCAACTAAAAGATCCCCATCTAAAAGATCCCCAACTAAAAAGTCCATCACTAAAAGGTCTGTCACTTAAAGGTCCCCAACTAAAAAGTCCATCACTAAAAAGTCCCCAACTAAAAGTTCCCCAAGTAAAAGATCCCCAACTAAAAGATCCCTAACTAAATCATGTATTTTATGTCCCTCTAGCTATATGGTATTTCCCATTTCATTTGATGTAATATACCCTCCTAACGTACAATATATTGTGTACACAGGTCATTGGATTGGTCTAACAGAACACATATGTAATGGGATGCCTTTTCTCTTTCAGAAAGCCACTCCCCTCACCCCAAGGGGGATATTCTATTACCAAGACAAACAGCCTCAATGAAAGGCTTGGCCAACAAGTGTCTCGCTGAATTGGAAATATGCTTTCTCTCTCTGTGAGGAATTCTCTTTTCACTCCTCTTCTTTCCTCTCTTCTGACCAGATCCCATGACAGGCACCAATGGTTCTTTCTCCTAGCTGTTAGCCTCATGTTACCTGCACACCTGGGTTCAAATATTATTAGAAATCTTTCAAATACATTGAGCGTTTGCTCTAGTCTTCCTGGAGTGCCAGATGGGCGGGGTTTGCCGTTTGAGATTATTCTATTGGTCCATTGAGCTAGGCAAGCTCAATCAAGCACAGATTAAGTATTTTAAATGATTTCAAACAGTATTTTTGACCAGGTATATTTACCTGTGCGAGGCTAGGTGGTGGCCCTCTAGGACTCCAAACCTATTTACTTACTTTACCTCTTTTGTGAGAAAGTGTAACTGAGTCATTAAACTTGACAGGAATTGTTCTTCTGCCCGCTCCCAATGGGCTAAACTCTGTTTGCCTGTCTGCTTGAAAAGTGCCCATACGGGAAAAAAATGTTGTTTAACATAAGGGTTATTAGATAAGCCACTTCTAAAGATCTAAATTAGATTTCACACAGATGCAGGAGAAGAATGAATGCATCTTTCAAAATGGCATCCCTTTTATGTTGATCTCACTCCAGTACAAACAGACGGTGGGGGATGCAGTGACTTTGGATTGTTGATTTCTTACTGATTAATAGCTTGAAATTCATTAACGATTAATCATTGAAAATGAACACCATGCTACTCTGCAGAGATTGGTTATGTCATATTCTTTAATATATGTCAGTATTAATTTTTGCTTTGTTGCCATTGAGATATCACACCACTATATGGCTATTTTGATTGCTAGTTCAGCCCCTACATACAGAACTAAATATCTCTTACAGTACGTATCATGTTTCCTATGATAGTTTCCATATATTCTACACAAACAGAAATCTGCTACTTCAGTACAGTCAAAGGTGAGTCAAAGCGGCTTTACAATAGCAAGTCAACGTTTGTGCACTTCTCCCACCGGAGGTGTAGATTAAAGTGTTGCCATTAGCCTCCTTCCTCTGCCTTTATCTCTTCATGGCATTAAAAGCTTCTTCTCAACACGGTCAAGGCAGACAGACGAGGTGTGATATGACAGGGACCTGCAATAAATACATATTTGTCCTATTTTTTCTAATGTAGGCCTAGTGTTCATTGAACGATTTAGCTAATACTCCAAAACACTATGGGCCAGTTTCCCAGAAACAGATTACAGTAAACCTACTCCTGGACTAAAAAGCAAGATCAGAGAGAATCTCCATTAAAAAAGTATATAGGCTCAATCTGTGCCTGAGAAACCGGCCCAATTAGAATTTGACGGTACTGAAAGAATACATGGTCAATGTACAATTCAAACAATGAGGAATCGTGAGGGCCTTCTACAACCTTCAAAAAAAGGCCTAAGAATTAAAAAAATTATTGTTGTAGTTTTAAAATACACATTTCAATTTAAATTCAGTTGAATCTTTTCAATAATATTTCAATGGGTTTCTAATTATATCATTATTTTTCAATTATATTCTGATGTCATTTCTTCAGGTTGTGTTGGAAAGGAAAGGGTTAACACTGAAGAGAAAAAAATATCCAAATCAGGATTTTTCTTTTGTGATCTCAGCCATTAGCTAGGCCCTCAGAAGCTAGATTAAAGGCATTTGACTTGTAATGGCTGGGACCATTTTTACAAAAACATATGGAAACATCCACCTTCTCGAAGGCCGAAATGTCAAATAAAATAAAGTCGTACAAAGATTTGCAGATGTTATCGCAGGTTTCTAGCTTCAACAGTGCCGTTATAATATCTAGAAAACAATATGCACTTAATCCAAAAGTAAAAAGAAAGAAATCCTTAAAAGCTGGTGTAACTGAGTCAGGTTTGTATGCCTCCTTGCTCGCACACACTTATACAGTTCTGCCCACAAATTTCTATAGGATTGAGGTCAGGGCTTTGTGATGGACACTCCAATACCTTGACTTTGTTGTCCTTAAGCCATTTTGCCACAACTTTGGAAGTATGCTTGGAGTCATTATCCATTTGGAAGACCCATTTGCGACCAAGCTTTAACTTCCTGACTGATGTCTTGAGATGTTGCTTCAATATATCCACATAATTTTCCTGCCTCATGATACCATCTATTTTGTGAAGTGCACCAGTCCCTCCTGCAGCAAAGCACCCCCACAACATAATGCTGCCACCCCCGTGCTTCACGGTTGGGATGGTGTTCTTCGGCTTGCAAGCCTCCCCCTTTTTCCAAACATAACGATGGTCATTATGGCCAAACAGTTCTATTTTTGTTTCATTAGACCAGAGGACTTTTCTCCAAAAAGTACGATGTTTGTCCCCATGTGCAGTTGCAAACCGTAGTCTGGCTTTTTTTATGGTGGTTTTGGAGCAGTGGCTTCTTCCTTGCTGAGCGGCCTTTCAGGTTATGTTGATAAAGGATTTGTTTTACTGTGGATATAGATACTTTTGTACCTGTTTCCTCCAGCATCTTCACGAGGTCCTTTGCTGTTGTTCTGGGATTGATTTGCACTTTTCGCACCAAAGTACGTTCATCTCTAGGAGACAGAGCGCGTCTCCTTCCTGAGCGGTATAACGGCTGCGTGGTCCCATGGTGTTTATAGTTGCGTATTATTGTTTGTACAGATGAACGTGGTACGTGGTGTTTGGAAAATGCTCTCAAGGATGAACCAGACTTGTGGAGGTCTATAATTTTTTTTCCTGAGGTCTTGGCTGATTTCTTTTGATTTTCCCATGATGTCAAGCAAAGAGGCACTGAGTTTGAAGGTAGGCCTTGAAATACATCCACAGATACACCTCCAATTGACTCAAATGATGTCAATTAGCACATCAGAACCTTCTAAAGTCATGACATCATGTTCTGGAATTTTCCAAGCTGTTTAAAGGCGCAGTCAGCTTAGTGCATGTAAACTTCTGACCCACTGGAATTGTGATGCAGTGAATTATAAGTGAAATAATCTGTCTGTAAACAATTGTTGGGAAAATTACTTGTGTCATGCACAAAGTAGATGTCCTAACCGACTTGCCAAAACTATAGTCTGTTAACAAGACATTTGTGGAGTGGTTGAAAAACGAGTTTTAAGGACTCCAACCTAAGTGTATGTAAACTTCCGACTTCAACTGTAGCGTAGCATATGTTGTATATTTGAAGATACAGTACATTCAGGGCAAAAGGAAAAACGGATTATGCCGGAGCTTAAAAAACACAAACTCCAAACATCTTTAAGAATAGTTCTTTATGTATTTCTCATGTGAAACGAATGACAATCATACCACACAAATATAAGCAAGTACTGTTGTAACAGTCAGAGAAAACAACTCTGGAAATTAGTACACAACATAAAATACAGATACCTGTATATAACTGTAAATTATTGCTTGATTGCTACTTCGTTTTCTGGATAACTACAGTACTAGACATAATATTCAGATTTCAACAGAACAGTATACAACAGTAACGGACGGTATTGACCGTTTTGTTTTGTAGACGTTCCAAAAAAACAAACATTTAAACTGAGTCAATTTTTAACACGACACAATAAGAATTGATTTGATTGAGCATTTCAGAACTTTTTATTTATTTGTATCTTTACATCAACATAAAATTAGAAGCCCACATTTTTTTAGCTGCATACTGGAACTGGCGTCGGCAACAAAATCACTATAAATGTTTCTCGTTTCGCCTGCGACCCAAAATGCTCCCAGTTTCAGAGACAGCAGTCAGTAGAAAACATCAGATCAGCCTCGTCAACGTAATCATTATCTTAGTCATCAATCAGCAATATTATCACCAGTCGGCACAAC
Source organism: Salvelinus namaycush (assembly GCF_016432855.1). Classification (NCBI taxonomy): domain Eukaryota; kingdom Metazoa; phylum Chordata; class Actinopteri; order Salmoniformes; family Salmonidae; genus Salvelinus; species Salvelinus namaycush. The sequence goes on from NC_052321.1 coordinate 1,737,466, forward strand.
TAGAAAGTGTCTGTGCCATTGCATTATGTTTCAACACTCGCTGGCTGCTTGGTTTTTAGAAGTCACCTCTGAAAGGACAAAGCTTGCACTTGAAATTATGTTCCAGGGACAAACACTAACAAAAACACACATATGTTCTGTGGTTGCAACCAACCATCATCTCAAAAGACACATTTTCCTGTTCTTCCTACCACACCTATTCAGTAGTACACTCCTGCAAATATATCCAAAGGCCTCCGAGCCTTCAAACCCCCAGTAGCGAGAGATGATGAGTGTTAAACGCACGCTGCTCTGCTAGTGAGAAGGCTACCCGGGTGTTTATTTTGAAAAACAGAAGATTTTTTTTAAAAGAACAAAAGAAATATAGAACATTCTCTCTAGCAAGACTGCCTTTACAGTGAGAAGAAAAAAGACTGCCTCTACAGTGAGAAGAAAAAAGACTGCCTTTACAGCAAGAAGGAAAAAGACTGCCTTTACAGCGAGAAGAAAAAGACTGCCTCTACAGTGAAAATAAAAAAGACTGCCTTCACAGTGAGAAGAAAAAAGACGGCCTTTACAATGAGAAGAAAAAAGACTGCCTCTACAATGAGAAGAAAAAGACTGCCTTTACAGTGAGAAAAAAAAGACGGCCTCTACAGTGAAAATAAAAAAGACTGCCTTCACAGTGAAAATAAAAAAGACTGCCTTTACAGTGAAAATAAAAAAGACTGCCTCTACAATGAGAAGAAAAAGACTGCCTTTACAATGAGAAGAAAGACTGCCTCTACAGTGAAAATAAAAAAGACTGCCTTTACAGTGAGAAGAAAAAAGACTGCCTTTACAGTGAGAAAAAAAGACTGCCTTTACAGTGAGAAGAAAAAAGACTGCCTTTACAGTGAGAATAAAAAGACTTCCTTTACAGTGAGAAGAAAAAAGACTGCCTTTACAGTGAGAAGAAAAAAGACTGCCTCTACAATGAGAAGAAAAAGACGGCCTTTACAATGAGAAGAAAAAAGACTGACTCTACAGTGAGAAGAAAAAAGACTGCCTTTACAGTGAGAAGAAAAAGACTGCATTTACAGTGAGAAGAAAAAAGACTGCCTTTACAGTGAGAAGAAAAAAGACTGACTCTACAATGAGAAGAAAAAAGACTGCTGACAATAAAGTGCTCGCATGCAGACAGACCATCTTTTGTTTACTAATATGAGCAAAAATATCTGTCATTTTTCATGCACGGAAACACGGAAAAGGTTTAGGTTAACCGCCGAGGCCCACCGGAACACTCCCCCTCAACGGTTGGGCTTTTATTTTGGAATGAAAAAAAACACTGGTTTCAAAACACCTTTTCAGGTTGGGAATGAAATCAAGGACTCTTACATGGAAAGTTCTGTATACAACAGACTACATGGAATTGTCTGTATACAACAGACTCACTATATGGAGAATGTTTGTGAAAAAACTAAAACATGAGGGACTTTTTATGGCATCAAATCATTGTAATAACAGACACATGACATTATAGTTGACATGTTATGCTTGTTGTTATTCAAAGTGCATGGTCAGGAGAAACGTCTATCATTCTGGTAAAAGTTACTCTTAAATTTACTCCTAAGATATTTAGGATTAAAATGAATGACTAAAAGCACACTTAATTAATTAATTCTTAATTTTATTTGGGAGTTGGAAAGAACTTGTTGTGAGCAAATAAACAACTGTTAATGCAGCAGTATTCCAAATTGGAGTAATTTGCTCTAGGGGCGCTGTACTACTATGGCTGACCCTGTAAAACACATTTCATGTGACAATAAAACTCATTTTTAATAACATTTTAAAAAACTTTCTCTTTAGTTTCCAAAGGTTTGTGCTGTGACTGCAATGTGAGATGAAGGCTTTGGTTGCTATCTCCAGAGGCTGGGTGGCTAATTAAACTTTTTCAATTTCTCAGCAACGCTTAATGTCAATCATTAAAACCTAATGGACTATTTCCAGCTACTGACTATTGAGCTATTTACAGCAAGAACTAAGAAGCAGTCTTCAACTTTTAAGAGCTGACAGAGGAAAGTCAGGACATTCCTTTAGTATAGCTCCAGAGATAGAGAGATTCTCAGTGTAAAACAAGCCATATAGGTCTGAGAAGAAGACAGCTGTGTTGATATCATAACAAGACCCCAAAACATTACCGGAAAGATGGAATAAAAATAAATGCCCTCCGAAAATGTCAACACTCCTGTAGGAGATTAGTCTTAGCCTCTACTTCTATCCTAAAGCCCAACTCTTAGGCGTTACTCCTATCCTAAAGCCCAACTCTTAGGCGTTACTCCTATCCTAAAGCCCAATTCTTAGGCTTTTACTCACACTGTAAAGGTCTCATTCACTCTGTCTTTTCACTCACTCAGCCAGCCTCCCCCCTCACACCTGACACTATAAAACTAGAGATATGTGTGTCGTCAAAAGCGTCATTCCATTTCCCTGTCGTCTTGACCAGTATAAAATGCCTCAGCTCCCGACTACGTTAGTAAGCATGCAAAAAAACAATTGTTTGTGATATCAAATACATTTTAAGAAGAATGCACACCTAGTTCAGCAACACTTCAATAGACACCTCTCTGATTAAAAGGACATAAGCAGACCCTCCCCAAAATGTAAATAAAATGCAAACACCACCATAACTTTGATGTTACCACATGGCCACCTGTTGCTATGTAGTGTGACCTCCGTAGGTTCCTTTGCTTTATACAACAGTTTAGTATTTGAGTCTCTGTAGGAGTATGTTCTTATATATACATGAAGACAAGAAGAGGAATACCAGACAGTCAATCCTCATTCTGTGTTAGCAGAAACAACCAATCAGCTGATATCATAAATAGCAGAAGAAGAACAGACTAACAATCAGAAGAACAAATTTATATAAAAAAAGTAAAGAAACTCAAAAACCTCGTTAGAGGTATTGCATGTCCCCGAAAGACCACTGCGCGACACAACTAACCAGTGACAGTAAGCAGGAAGGAAATAAGTACTACTAGAGAGGAACTACTACAGATGAGAGCTGAGTGTATAATCTATGACAGGGTGCCTGCTTTAGGAGGACAAGGTGTTACATACCCGCCCCTGGCTGATCCGAGGTCAGGGGTCAAGAGTTAGGCACCCCCCCCTCCCTTTCCTTTGAGTGTGATGAGTGTGTGTAAATCTCATCCATCCTCCATCGTCCATACAGGCCAGGCCGCCTCATCCCATCCAATAGCCATGCTCCCTCCACAAACACCACCAACTGTCTGCTGTTTGTGTGTTTTGGGTTGAACTGAAATGAGGGGCGTTGCCTTGCTGTGCTGTGCGACTGCAGAGACAGAGAAGACAGGGCTTGGTGCGTGTGTGTGTTGCGGTCGTAGGAATGGGGTCCGTAACGAGCGTCCTAGTTCAGGACTTGCGACGGGCCGTCGGGGCGCCGGGTTTGGACGATCTGCTGTTTCTGCTTGGGCCGCGCTTCGTCGTTGTCATCCTCTGCATCGCTGTCGCACACATGAACCACAACGCTGGGGGTTGACTCAGTACCCGCATGCAGTTCATACTTCTCCCCTAAAGAAGGAGAGGGTAGGGAGGGATGGAAGGAGAGAGACAGGGAAGGATAGAGAAAGAGAGAGAGAAAAGGGGTAGAAAGGGGTTTGAGAAAGAGAAGAGAGCGTGAAAAAGAGAGAGGAAGAAAAACCGACAAAGACTTTAATCCACCAGACTTGATTTGCCTTTAGAATGCTACACATCCATCAACAGCCCTACAGCCGCATTACAGGTTCAATCTCTTGATTAGATGGCCAATGAAAGTCTGATCTACAATTGAAGCAGATTGATCAGACTGCAGGACAGATCCAAGCCTATAGTACCAGAGGTAGAGGAGCCTGTAAATAAGCCCGACAGACATAAAAAAAAACAACGCTAACCACTAAGCCGCAGGATCAGAAAATCAAATGAAATCACATTTGATTGGTTGCATACACATATTTAGCAGATGTTATCGCAGGTGTAGCGAAATGCTTGTATAACATGGCTCCTCTAGAACTATGAACTGAGTGTTAGCCTAGCCTAGCACTAGATGAAAGAGGGAACCTCCCCTGCGATGGCGGACGTTATCAGCTGGAATAACACTGGCTGTGTTAATGAAATGTACTGCAGGCTAGGATAGGTTCACACTGGCTCTTGTTGCTATCGTGTGCCAAACTACTCCAATAGAGGAGACAGAATACACATATATATATATATATATATATATAGAGAGAGAGAGAGTTGAAGTTGGAAGTTTACATACACTTAGGTTGGAGTCCTTAAAACTTGTTTTTCAACCACTCCAAAAATGTGTTGTTAACGAACTATAGTTTTGGCAAGTCGGTTAGGACATCTACTTTGTGCATGACACAAGTGATTTTTCCAACAATTGTTTACAGACAGATTATTTCACTTATAATTCACTGCATCACAATTCCAGCAGGTCAGAAGTTTACATACACTAAGTTGACTGTGACTTTAAACAGCTTGGAAAATTCCAGAAAATGATGTCATGGCTTTAGAAGCTTCTGATGGGCTAATTGACATCATTTGAGTCAATTGGAGGTGTACCTGTGGATGTATTTCAAGGCCTACCTTCAAACTCAGTGCCTCTTTGCTTGACATCATGGGAAAATCAAAAGAAATCAGCCAAGACCTCAGAAAAAAATTGTAGATCTCCACAAATCTGGTTCATCCTTGGGATCAAATTCCAAAAGCCTGAAGGTACCACGTTCATCTGTACAAACAATAGTACGCAAGTATAAACACCATGGAACCACGCAGCCATCATACCGCTCAGGAAGGAGACGCGTTCTGTCTCCTAGAGATGAACGTACTTTAGTGCGAAAAGTGCAAATCAATCCCAGAACAACAGCAAAGGACCTTGTGAAGATGCTGGAGGAAACAGGTACAAAAGTATCTATATCCACAGTAAAACGAGTCCTATATCGACATAACCTGAGAGGCCGCTCAGCAAGAAAGAAGCCACTGCTCCAAAACCGCCATAAAAAAGCCAGATTACGGTTTGCAACTGCACATGGGGACAAAGATTGTACTCTTTGGAGAAATGTCCTTTGGTTTGATGATACAAAAATAGAACTGTTTGGCCATAATGACCATCATTATGTTTGGAGGAAAAAGGGGGAGACTTGCAAGCCGAAGAACACCATCCCAACCGTGAAGCACGGGGGTGGCAGCATCATGTTGTGGGGGTGCTTTGCTGCAGGAGGGACTGGTGCACTTCACAAAACAGATGGCATCATGAGGCAGGAAAATTATGTGGATATATTGAAGCAACATCTCAAGACATCAGTCAGGAAGTTAAAGCTTGGTCGCAAATGGGACTTCCAAATGGACAATGACCCCAAGCATACTTCCAAAGTTGTGGCAAAATGGCTTAAGGACAACAAAGTCAAGGTATTGGAGTGGCCATCACAAAGCCCTGACCTCAATCCTATAGACAATTTGTGGGCAGAACTGAAAAAGTGTGTGCGAGCAAGGAGGCCTACAAACCTGACTCAGTTACACCAGCTCTGTCAGGAGGAATGGGCCAAAATTCACCCAACTTATTGTGGGAAGGTTGTGGAAGGCTACCTGAAACGTTTGACCCAAGTTAAACAATTTAAAGGCAATGCTACCAAATACTAATTGAATGTATGTAAACTTCTGACCCACTGGGAATGTGATGAAAGAAATAAAAGCTGAAATAAATCATTCTCTCTACTATTATTCTGACATTTCACATTCTTCAAATAAAGTGGTGACCCTGACTGACCTAAAACAGGGGATTTTTACTAGGATTAAATGTCAGGAATTGTGAAAAACTGTGTTTAAATGTATTTGGCTAAGGTGTATGTAAACTTCCGACTTCAACTGTATATATTAATACTATATACTACTAAACTACACTTATCATTTTTATTTATTTGTCACATGCTTCATAAACAACAGGTGTAGATGAACAGGGAAATGCTTACTTACGGGCCCTTCCCAACAAACAACTGTATATATATATATTTACTACCATTCAAAAGTTTTAGGTCACTTAGAAATGTCCTTGTTTTTGAAAGAATAGCAATTTTTTTGTCCATTAAAATAACATAAAATTGATCAGAAATACAGTGTAGACACTGTTAATGTTGTAAATTACCATTGTAGCTGGAAACGGCAGATTTTTTATGGAATATTTACATAGGCATACAGATCTACATAGCATCATGGAGTCGCCTCCACTGTTGACGTTGAGACTGGTGTTTTGCGGGTACTATTTAATAAAGCTGCCAGTTGAGTACTTGTGAGGCGTCTGTTTCTCAAACTAGACACTCTAATGTACTTGTCCTCTTGCTCAGTAGTGCACCGGGGACTCCCACTTCTCTTTCTATTCTGGTTAGAGCCAGTTTGCGCTGTTATGTGAGGGAGTAGTACACAGCGTTGTACAAGTTCTTCAGTTTCTGGCAATTTCTCACATGGAATACCCTTCATTTCTCTGAACAAGAATAGACTGACGAGTTTCAGAAGGAAGTACTTTGTATCTGGCCATTTTGAGCCTGTAATCGAACCTACAAATGCTGACGCTCCAGATACTCAACTAGTCTAAAGAAGGCCAGTTTTATTGCTTCTATAATCAGAACAACAGTTTTCTGCTGTGTGAACATCATTGCAAAATGGTTTTCCAATGATCTACTAGCCTTTTAAAAGTATAAACTTGGATTAGCTAACACAACGTGCCATTGGAACACAGGAGTGATGGTTGCTGATAATGGGCCTCTGTACGCCTATCTAGATATTCCATAAAAAAATCTGCAGTTTCCAGCTACAATAGTCATTGTGCTTATACAGGTTCAGGAGTAATGCTGGGAAAGGTACTTTCTTGTATACTGGAGCCTCAGAATGGAATGAGTTGCCTCTGCCTATAAAAACAACGACCCTCTCTGGACAGCTTTAAAAATAAAGTAAAAATATGTTTGATGTCCTCTGTGCCCATATGAATAACCCCTATGATGTAACTGGAATGATGAGATAGATGTTCTTCTTTTATGTTTTTTTTCTTTTATGTTTTTGTTGATCTTGTCTAGCCATCTTGTCTCAAGAGGACCACAATGGAAATAAGTCCCAGACTTTATTGTGTGTTATCCTCGATGATTTTATTCATGTGCATGTATGGCTTTTAAGATTTATGTGTGCTTGTTTTTTTAAATGGTCAAATTAATAAACTAAACTAAAACATTTTTTTACAACATTAACAATGTCTTCTCTGTATTTCTGATCAATTTGATGTTATTTTAATGACAAAAAATGAGCTTTTCTTTAAGAAACAAGGACATTTCTAAGTGACCTCAAACATTTGAACGGTAGTGTGTATATTTATACATACACACATTTAATCCATGCCATAACGGTAATGTCCTGGCATGGATTAAATATTATACGATTCCTAAAAAATACAGCCAGTATCAGTACATCAAATTGAGGTATCACAGATAAGATTTGATGTAGTCGGTGCTGTTTGATTCCGGAGAATTCCAGGGTTAAGCAACACAAATGCCCCTCATCACAACCTCCTGAAATACATATGCAGATTGCATCACAGTTGCCATGGAGACCAGACAGGGCCAAGGGAAACATGAGAAGAGGTTTCCCACACTGCGTCTGACAGAAAAAGGTCCTGTTTTGTTTTGGGAAGGTCACTACCACAGGCGGCCAGCAGAGAGCGGCAGCGGGCCACACTGCAGCAGAGCACTAATATGATTTAGAGGCAGGCTAAAGAAGCCCCAGCAAGAGCCAAGGCCTATTTCCGGATGCCTTCTGGTGTTACCATAGTAACAGCACCGTGGTGGTGGGTCATCACTGCAACATGGTAAATCATGTAATGTAGGAATCATGATTTTTCCTGTAATGCATTATGCTGAGGGGCTGGGGTCGGTGCATAAAAGATTAAGCCAAGTCAAAGCAATGCTCAGTGACATTATCTTTGACAGCCGTTCAGGTTTGTAGGTAGACCAAATAGAGGCACTCAAAGTGCTGCAATATTCAGATGTCTGGATTTCCAGACAACCACAGACAAGAACCCAGGCTGGGATTGGCCAAGACAATCTCTTTGCCTCCTGAACCTACTAAATCATATAATTGTGTAACTAACTATAGCGTCTGTCTGCCGTTAAGTTCGCATATTACTGGTGAGGAGGCTTTCCTTTCCACAGATAACCAGGGTCTATACCATCGTAAAACAAATACAATAATAATCTGTACATTCTTCCGAAGTGTGCACTTGTTCACTTTCCTTCATAGGGATCTCAATAGCATACTCCTTGCATCCATTCTCCTCTCTCCTCGTCTCAAAACCCATTGGAGGAGAAGTTCAAAGGGGAGGAGACGAGGAAGGAAATGGCTGAAGTAAGAAACATGGTGGAAACTCCTTCTAGCTCAATGCTTTTACATTTGTTGGGGAGTTGTGTACGAGTGCACACTTCAGAAGAATGGACACAGTATTGGGCCGCACAGACAAGACTCCAAATGACACAGTGAAGCATTCTGAGAACTCGGTGACCTCTTGAACCATGTGACCCTACTGCCTTGTCTCCAGTAGAAAGAACACTCCCTGTTTGATATGGCTGGCATTTCTAAAAGGTCACCTCCTGACTGCAAACGCTAGCCCTTTACCTAGCAAGAGAGACAGGGACAGAGTATGGCCAACGCTAGCCCTTAACTCAGCCATACAGACAGTCCCTGAGAATGGCCAATGCTAGCCCTTAACTCAGCCAGACAAACCAGCTCAGAGTGTGGCACACGTTAACCCTTAACTCATCCAGCCAGACAGTCAGAGAGTATGGCCAATGCTAGCCCTTAACTCAGTCAGACAGACAATTACAGAGTATGGTCAATGCTAGCCCTTAACTCAGCCAGATAGACAGTCTCAGAGTATGGCATTAGGAAGTATGTGTGCCATAAGAGAGAGCCATTAAAGAAACAGAATAGCGCTCATGTAACCGAAAGGTCGCTGATCTGAATCTCCGAGCCGACTAGGTGAAAAATCTGTCGATGTGCCCTTGAGCAAGGCACTTAACCCTAATTGCTCCTGTAAATCGCCCATGGATAAGAGCATCTACTAAATTACTAAATTGTAAATATTGTAAGGATGAATCTCTTTTTCTGATACACATTCATACTTAGATAACCGTCCAGCATACTGCACAAAGAAATTGGATGTGTTTACGCTACTTGGTGCACTTTCTGGGATCTTACTGTCATCCTAGGATTCTCACAATAGCACAGCACATGGAGCTGATGAGCTCAGTTCAGATAACAGTGCCAGTAGATACATGCTATATGAGTTTGTAGGGTGTGTAGACTGTCAATATGTATGTATGTGTGTGTATGTATGTACTGACCTGGGCCCAGCTTGGCCACCGCACACAGCAGGTCATAGTTGATACCAGGCGTGGCGTCTTCGCTCTGGCTCCAGCCCACGGGCGGCGAGGCAGGGGGCGAGATGAGGAACTGTTTGACGGGCGCAGGAGGAGCCAGGTACGACTTGTCTATATCCTCCCCAGAATTCTGAACCTATAGAAGGTGGAGAGGAGAGTGGGACATGTCAGAATGGATGTCAGTGATAAAATCTGGGTCATGTTAATTTGGAATGGAAAATGTTGAAAACGTTTAGCAACTGAAAATGTAACAAGTCTAGGTAGTCCCTGCCTGTTTAGTTTTTTTACTGTTTGCTCCTTGTCTTTTTACTGTTTGACCCTGTCTCCACTTATCCCTATAGACTCTTACCCCTATAGACTCTTATCCCTATAGACTCTTATCCCTATAGACTCTTACCCCTATAGACTCTTATCCCTATAGACTCTTACCCCTATAGACTCTTATCCCTATAGACTCTTACCCCTATAGACTCTTATCCCTATAGACCCTTATCCATATAGACCCTTACCCCTATAGACTATTACCCCTCTAGGCCCTTACACATATAGACCCTTACCCCGTAGACTATTACCCCTACAGACTCTTACCACTATAGGCTCTTCATGTAGATCTGAGAGGATTGGATCAGTATAATATATAAATGATCTTCCTGTTGGCTCCCTGGACTGAACACAATGTACTGGATTATATCTAATATAAGACACACACACCTTGGCTCGTCCCTTATGGAACCTACACCTCAGAACACACACTCAGAACAAACACATGCTGAGTACACACACAGACAGGCATGCATAAATACACAGAACACACACACACACACACACACACACACACACACACACACACACACACACACACACACACACACACACACACACACACACACACACACACACACACACACACACACACACACACACACACACACAAACAATACACAGCTACAACCCCACACAAACATACACAACCCCTGTAGAACCACATACAAAGACAGACACTGCAATGACTCAAAGCTCTGTCTGACTGAGGGACCTGAAGGAGGATGAGGTCAAGTTTGGCTTAGAGGCCCCTACCTTCTCAATGGGGAAAGTACAGTAGAGAAATACCACTACATTCTCAATGGGAGTGTACAGTAGAGAATTACCTCTACATTCTCAATGGGGAGACTACAGTAGAGAAATACCTCTACATTCTCAATGGGGAGACTACAGTAGAGAAATACCACTACATTCTCAATGGGGAGACTACAGTAGAGAAATACCACTACATTCTCAATGGGGAGACTACAGTAGAGAAATACCACTACATTCTCAATGGGGAGACTACAGTAGAGAAATACCACTACATTCTCAATGGGGAGAGTACAGTAGAGAAATACCACTACATTCTCAATGGGGAGAGTACAGTAGAGAAATACCACTACATTCTCAATGGGGAGACTACAGTAGAGAAATACCACTACATTCTCAATGGGAGTGTACAGTAGAGAATTACCTCTACATTCTCAATGGGGAGAGTACAGTAGAGAAATACCACTACATTCTCAATGGGGAGACTACAGTAGAGAAATACCACTACATTCTCAATGGGGAGACTACAGTAGAGAAATACCACTACATTCTCAATGGGGAGACTACAGTAGAGAAATACCACTACATTCTCAATGGGGAGACTACAGTAGAGAAATACCACTACATTCGCAATGGGGAGAGTACAGTAGAGAAATACCACTACATTCTCAATGGGGAGACTACAGTAGAGAAATACCACTACATTCTCAATGGGGAGAGTACAGTAGAGAAATACCACTACATTCTCAATGGGGAGAGTACAGTAGAGAAATACCACTACATTCTCAATGGGGAGAGTACAGTAGAGAAATACCAATACATTCTCAATGGGGAGAGTACAGTAGAGAAATACCACTACATTCTCAATGGGGAGAGTACAGTAGAGAAATACCAATACATTCTCAATGGGGAGAGTACAGTAGAGAAATAGAGAAAGGATAAAAGTCTGCACACAAAAATGCTCCTCCCGAGTGCTTTGATTCAACCTGCACCACAAGTGCCTTCAGAAAGTGTTCAAACCCTTGACTTTTCCCACATTTTGTTGTGTTACAGCGTGAATTCAAAACAGATTCACCCATCTACACACAATACCCCACAATGACATAGTGAAAACATTTTGTAAGAAATTTTAGCAAATGTATTGAAAATGAAATACAGAACTATCTAATTTACATAAGTATTCACAGCCCTGAGTCAATACTTTTGTAGAAGCACCTTTGGCAGCAATTACAGTCTATAACAACCTTGCACACCTGGATTGCTCAATATTTGCATATTATTCTTTTCAAAATTCTTCAATCTCTGTCAAATTGATTGTTGATCGTTGCTAGACAATTATTTTCAGGTCTTGCCGTAGATGTTCAAGTAGATTTAAGTCAAAACTGTAACTCGGCCAGTCAGGAACATTCACTGTCTTCTTGGTAAGCAACTCCAGCATAGATGTGGCATTGTGTTTTAGGTTATTGTCCTGCTGAAAGGTGAATTCACCTCCCAGTGTCTGATGGAAAGCAGACTGAACCAAGTTTTCTTTTAGAATGTTGCCTGTGCTTAGCTCCATTCCATTTATTTTTTATCCTGAAAAATTCCCCAGTCCTTAACGATTACAAGCATACCCATAACATGATGCAACCACCACTATGCTTGAAAATATGGAGAATGGTACTAAGTAACGTGTTGTATTGGATTTGCCCCAAACATACACTACATGACCAAAAGTATGTGGACACCTGCTCCTCGAACATCTCATTCCAAAATTATGGGCTTTAATATGGAGTTGGTCCCCCTTTTCCTGCTATAACAGCCTACACTCTTCTGGGAAGGCTTTCCACTAGATGTTGGAACATTGCTGAGGGGACTTGCTTCCATTCAGCCACAAGAGCATTAGTGAGGTCGGGCACTGATGTTGGGCGATTAGGCCTGGCTCGCAGTCGGCGTTCCAATCATCCCAAAGGTGTTCGATGGGGTTGAGGTTAGGGCTCTGTGCAGGCCAGTCAAGTTCTTCCACACCGAGCTTGACAAACCATTTCTGTATGGACCTTGCTTTGTGCACGGGGCATTGTCATGCTGAAACAGGAAAGGGACTTCTCCAAAGTGTTACTGAGCTCTTCAGTGAGGCCATTCTACTGCCAATGTTTGTCTATGGAGATTGCATGGCCGTGTGCTCGATTTATACACCTGTCATTAAGGGTGTGGCTGAAATAGCTGAGTCCACTCATTTGAAGGGGTGTCCACATACTTGTGCATATATAGTGTAACACTATATTCAGGACAAAAGGTGAATTGCTTTGCCACATTTTTTTGCAGTTTCACTTTAGTGCCTTGTTGCAAACAGGATGCATGTTTTGGAATATTTTATTCTGTACAGGCTTCCTTCTTTTCAATCTGTCAATTAGGTTAGTATTGTGGAGTAACTACTATGTTGTTGATCCATCCTCAGTTTCCTCCTATCAGATTTATTAACCTCTGTAAAAACTGTTTTAAAGTCACCATTGGCCTCATGGTGAAATCCCTGAGTGGTTTCCTTCCTCTCCGGCAACTGAGTTAGTAAGGATGCCTGTATCTTTGTAGTGACTTGGTTTATTGATACAGAATCCAAAGTGTAATTAATAACTTCACCATGCTGAAAGGGATATTCAGTGTCTGCTTTTTTAATTGTTTTACCCATCTACCAATAGCTGCCCTTCTTTCCAAGGTATTGGAAAACATCCCTGGTCTTTGTGGTTGAATCTGTGTTTGAAATTCATTGCTCGACTGAGGGACCTTACAGATAACTGAATGTGTGGGGTACAGAGATGAGGTAGTCTTTCATGTTAAACACTTATTTCACACAGAGTGAGTCCATGACTTAAGACTTAAGAAATTTCTTAAGAAAATGTGTACTCCTAAACTTATTTAGGCTTGCCATAAGAAAGGGGTTGAATATTAATGGACATATTTTCATTTTTAATTCATTTGTAAAAATTGCAAAAAAACATAATTCCACTTTGACATTATGGGTTATTGTGTGAAGGCCAGTGGCAAAACATCTACATGTCATCCATTTTAAATTCAGGCTGTAACACAACACAATGTGGAAAAAGTCAAGGGGGGAAATCAATTCAGAAGGCATTGTAGTGATCACATTCTGGAAATTAGATCACTAGAAGCGGTTGATCACAATAATTACAGTAAGCGCATTCACTATAGCAGAATGCAATGTATTTGTTGTTGCGACCAGTGTTGTTGGGGCCAGTGTTGTTGGGGCCAGTGTTGTTGGGGCCAGTGTTGTTGGGGCCAGTGTTGTTGCGGCCAGTTTCACACCCTTGGAGAGTAGAGTGCATGCCCTAGGATTCAGTACACTGCTCTGAGTTTAGCCTCTGTAATACCTGGGGTCATGCTCATTATGCACCAAATTAAAGAAAACAGACTAACTGGAATAAAACAGACTAAAAAGGCAGGTCTAACCTGGACTGTAATGACTCCCATATCTCCCAACAGGCCCCAGTACCGGCCCAAACCTTCCCCCAGGAAGAGCTCACTCACCTGGGCAAAGTAGAGCTTGAGCTGCTTGCCGTTGAACTCGGTCTCGTGGAGCTCGATGCGAGCGCGGGCGGCCGCCTCCGGAGTGCTGAAACTGATGCGGACTCGCCTGAAGCTCTTGAACATCTGGAAGGACGTCTGCTCGTCGTAGATCCTGAACAGGGCCTCGAACCTCTCCTGGGAGAGAAGGAAAGAAAGAGAGGACGGCCATTTTAGCCTACAGATGACCCTGCACCTGTCCTGAAATGTCTCCGTTAAAGGAAAAATCCATTCAAAAAACAGCATTCTGTTGTATGTTACAAGATGTTGATTATGTAGTTCTACTGTTTGCTGTAGTTTTAGCACTACTAACTTTCTGTTTACATAGCTATTCATTAAAACGCCAATTCATGTTTCTAGCTCCATCACAGGTTTGTGCTTGGAAATGTCTAACTATGCCATTGCATTGATGTTCCTTGTTTGATATGTTGGTATTTACTTATGATACCAACATGTTTTGCATGTTAGTAATCCATTTTTCAAGAAACATGACTTTCAAGAAGCTACGTGTAGCATGCCACATCATGTTGGGCATTGTTTGTTAGGTAGCAAAGCCCAAGGGCACTGCTACGTGGCTGGCCCACATTTCCGTTTCTCACAAAAGGGACAATAATGTATCTATTTTATTCATTCGTCAAAGGGAGCAGAAATACAGTGGGAGAGATGGGAGTAGCGGAAAGGGTAGGTGAATCATTCAGCCATTTGAAACAGGATATGATCCTGTCATTTGAGCAATAGGGGACATATGGGTGTCACATGTCATAGATCCTCTTGTTGTCACCCCCGTCCTCTGTTGTGGTGGCACTCTAGGGGCATATGCTACGGTTAGTGGATTTTCAAGGAGCAATCAAGGAGACTATTCTTTCTGTCTCATCAAACCTGTTGCGGAGGGTGGGAAGACAAGTAGCCATGAAACTAGGCAACGTTTAAACTGTGATAGAATTCGGCTGAACAGAAAGGCTCTAAATCACATACATACTGTAGTTTTTACTAAAAGGACACAGTTGAATGAATGAAGCATATACTACGACACAAAATAAGAATTAGTCCTCAAAATGAAACTAACTAAAATAATATTGGTATGTGTACTGTAGGCGTATGTGTCAGACTTTACTATTGGTACAAGACCATATCATGTAATTCACCTCTTGTTCCAATAGTATCGTCCAACACACAGAGCTTTAGGGTCTATATACAGTGTATTCGGGAAGTATTCAGACCCCTTGACTTTATTTTTTGTTACATCACAGCCTTATTCTAAAATGGATTAAATAAAAAAAATCCTCAGCAATCTACACACAATACCCCACAGTACCCCAGACTCGGGCTCCTGAGTGGAGCAGCGGTCTAAGGCACTGCATCTCACTGCTAGAGGTGTCATTACAGACTCTGGTTTGATTCCAGGCTGTATCACAACTGGCCGTGATTGGGAGGCCCATAGGGCGTCACACAATTGGCCCAGCGTCGTCCGGGTTAGAGTTTGGCCGGGGTAGGCCATCATTGTAAATAAGAATTTGTTTTTAACTGACTTGCTTATTTAAATAAAGGTTAAAGAAACAAAAAAACAATGACAAACAAAAACAGGTTTTTAGACATTTTTGTAAATTTATAAAAAACGTAAAACTGAAATACCTTATTTACATAAGTATTCAGACACTTTGCTGTGAGACTCGAAATTGAGCTCAGGTGCATCCTGTTTCCATTGATCATCCTTGAGATGTTTCTGCAACTTGATTGGAGTCCACCTGTGGCAAATTCAATGGATTGGACATGATTTGGAAAAACACACCTGTCTATATAAGGTCCCACAGTTGATAGTGCATGTCAGAGCAAAAACCATTCCATGAGGTCAAAGGAATTATCCGTAGAGCTCCGAGACAGGATTGTGTCGAGGCACAGATCTGGGGAAGGGTACCAAGACATTTCTGCAGCATTGAAGGTCCCCAAGAACATTCTTAAATGGAGAAGGTTTGGAACCACCAAGATTCTTCCTAGAGCTGGCCGTCTGACCAAACTGAGCAATTAGGGGAGAAGCGCCTTGGTCAGGGAGGCCAAGCATCACGTCTGGAGGAAACCTGGCCCCATCCCTACGGTGAAGCATGGTGGTGGCAGCATCATGCTGTGGGGATGTTTTTCAGTGGCAGGGTCTGGGAGACTAGTCAGGATCGAGGCAAAGGTGAACGGAGCAAAGTACAGAGAGATCCTTGATGAAAACCTGCTCCAAAGCGCTAAGGAACTCCGACTGGGACGAAGGTTCACCTTCCAACAAGACAACGACCCAAAGCACACAGCCAAGACAATGCAGGAGTGGCTTCGGGACAAGTCTCCTTGTCTCATGTCCTTGAATGGCCCAGCCAGAGCCCGGACTTGAACCCGATTGAACATCTCTGGAGAGACCTGAAAATAGCTGTGCAGCAACGTTCCCCATCCAACCTGACAGAGCTTGAGAGGATCTGCAGAGAAAAATGGGAGAAACTCCCTAAATACACGTGTGACAAGCTTGTAGCGTCATACCCAAGAAGACTCAAGGCTGTAATCGCTGCCAAAGGTGCCTCAACAAAGTACTGAGTAAAAGGTCTGAATACTTTTGTACATGTGAAATTTCAGTGTTTTATTTTTAATAAATGAGTAAAAATGTCTAAAAATCTGTTTTTGCTTTGTCATTATGGGGTATTGTGTGTAGGATGATGAGAAAACAACAATTTAATCCACTTTAGAATAAGACCGTAACATTTTGAAATACATTGATTGTTTTGTGTTTTTCAGTATGATCCAAAGGTTGCCTCCCACAGAAGGGAGAAGCAGAATATTATCAGATGCTGTAACGTGCCTCCTCCTTCTCTTCATCCGAAGAGGAGTAGCAAGGATTGGACCAACGTGCAGCGGGTTGTGAATACATAATGAACTTTATTAACAAGACGAAACTAAACACACGAAGAACACTTGATAATTTTACAAAACAACAAAACGAAGTAGACAGACCTGAACGAGAGAACTTACATAAAACATGAAGAACGCACGAACAGGAACAGACTACATATACTAACGACAACGAAACAGTCCCGTGTGGTGCGAACATACACTGACACGGAAGACAATCACCCACAAACAAACAGTGAGAACAACCTACCTTAATATGACTCTCAATCAGAGGAAACGTCAAACACCTGCCTCTAATTGAGAGCCATACCAGGCAACCCAAAACCAACATAGAAACAGAAAACATAGACTGCCCACCCAAAACTCACGCCCTGACCAATAAACACATACCAAACAACAGAAAACAGGTCAGGAACGTGACAGATGCGCAGGAAATTGCCATTGTTGACATGGTAATTGGCAACAATGCAATAAAAATGCGGGAAAACCCGGGACAGAGTGCTGGCAGACAATGTCACTGTTGGGAATGTGAATACAGTCAGCACAACGACAGTTGCCAGAGTCCTAGAGAAACATAAAATAAGGATGAAGCAGATGTACACTGTACCCTTTCAGAGAAACGGTGAACGTGTGAAAGAACTCAGGTATCAATATGTCCAGGTAAGACGTCTGTTCAATAACCAAACAGGGTACATACACAGCTATACATAATGTAAAGAACTGTAAAACTGTGGATTTACTTTATTTTAGAGAGTAAAGGAGATTCAACCTGGCAAAAAAAAAAAGAAATGTGATTGGACAGAGAGCAACCGTGGATGTCCCAGGCCAGAGAGGAGCTAACATCACAATGTGTGCAGCACTGTCCAATGATGGTTCGCTGTTACACAAACCACTCATTGGCCCCTACAATACAGAGAGGCTCATTTCTTTTCTGGATGACCTGCATAATCGACTTGTGCCAGCGGAGGAGAGAGGGGCAAGAAACTCCCCTACCTTCGTTGTGTGGGATAATGTGGCATTTCACCACTCTGCTGCAGTTACAGACTGGTTTGCTGCACATCCCAGGATGTCAGTACTATTCCTGCCTCCATCCTCCCCTTCCTAAACCCCATAGCGGAGTTTTTCTCTGCGTGGAGGTGGAAGGTTTATGACCACCATCCACATGACCAGATGTCCTTACTGGATGCCATGAATGCAGGGTGTGGAGACTCTTCTCCTGAAGACTGCCAGGGTGTGGAGACACTTCTCCTGAAGACTGCCAGGGTGTGGAGACACTTCTCCTGAAGACTGCCAGGGTGTGGAGACACTTCTCCTGAAGACTGCCAGGGTGTGGAGACACTTCTCCTGAAGACTGTCAGGGTGTGGAGACACTTCTCCTGAAGACTGCCAGGGTGTAGAGACACTTCTCCTGAAGACTGCCAGGGTGTAGAGACACTTCTCCTGAAGACTGCCAGGGTGTGGAGACACTTCTCCGGAAGACTGCCAGGGTGTGGAGACACTTCTCCTGAAGACTGCCAGGGTTGGACTAGACATTCCAGGAGATACTTTCCAAGATGCATCGCCAGAGAAGACATAAGATATGATGTAGATGAGAACTTGTGGCCAAATGCAGGAAAGAGGGATAACTAGAATCCTCGCAGTACTGTACAGTATGAGTGATTATACTACACATGTTGTTGATTATTTTATTTTATTATTATTGCAGCCCTGCAATTTCAAATAAATAGTTTTTTGTTTCAACTTTTTATTTTTCACATGTAAATTACTATCTCCCCCAGTTCAAAGGGGGAGACACTCTAGACCCAAACTGTTATAGACCTACTGTATGTGTAAATGATAGATGCCCAAATACATGACATGTTAATGTTTTTAAATGTATGTAAATTGTGAAGTCCTTTGTCTGTAATGTCTTTTTCGTTATGTGTCGGACACCAGTAAGACTAGCTGTCACCATTGGCGTCGGCTAATGTGGATCTTAATAAATCATATAAATGACAGGAAGTGTAGTTAATTGAGGTTTTATTCATGGTTACCACGTTGTTGCCATGTTGTTGCCAGGTAAAAGTATCATCTGAAGTAAAAATTTCAGATCTTTCTTTGGATAAGGCACCAGTACCTTTAAAAAACATACAGTTGAAGTCGGAAGTTTACATACACTTAGGTTGGAGTCATTAAAACTCGTTTTTCAACCACTCCATACATTTCTTGTTAACAAACTATAGTTTTGGCAACAAGTCGGTTAGGACATCTACTTTGTGCATGACACAAGTAATTTTTCCAACTGTTTACAGACAGATTATTTCACTTCTAATTCACTGCATCACAATTCCAGTGGGTCAGAAGTTTACATACACTAAGTTGACTGTGCCTTTAAACAGCTTGGGAAAATCCAGAAAATGATGTCATGGCTTTAGAAGCTTCTGATAGGCTAATTGACATAATTTGAGTCAATTGGAGGTGTACCTGTGGATGTATTTCAAGGCCTAACTTCAAAAGTGCCTCTTTGCTTGACATCAGAAAATCAAAAGAAATCAGCCAAGACCTCAGAAAAAAAGTGTAGACCTCCACAAGTCTGGTTCATCCTTGGGAGCAATTTCCAAACGCCTGAATGTACCACGTTCATCTGCACACACAATCGTACGCAAGTATAAACACCATGGGACCACGCAGCCGTCATACCGCTCAGGAAGGAGGCGCGTTCTGTCTCCTAGAGATGATCGTACTTTGGTGCGAAAAGTGCAAATCAATCCCAGAACAACAGCAAAGGACCTCGTGAAGATGCTGGAGGAAACGGGTACAAAAGTATCTACATCCACAGTAAAACGAGTCCTATATCAACATAACCTGAAAGGCCGCTCAGCAAGGAAGAAGCCACTGCTCCAAAACCGCCATAAAAAAAGCCAGACTATGGTTTGCAACTGCACATGAGGTACAAAAGTATCTACATCCCCAGTAAAACGAGTCCTATATCAACATAACCTGAAAGGCCGCTCAGCAAGGAAGCAGCCACTGCTCCAAAACTTTTTGGAGAAATGTCCTCTGGTCTGATGAAACAAAAATAGAACTGTTTGGCCATAATGACCATTGTTATGTTTGTAGGAAAATGGGGGATGCTTGCAAGCTGAAGAACACCATCCCAACCGTGAAGCACGGGGGTGGCAGCATCATGTTGTGGGGGTGCTTTGCTGCAGGAGGGACTGGTGCACTTCACAAAATAGACGGCATCATGAGGCAGGAAAATGATGTGGATATATTGAAGCAACATCTCAAGACATCAGTCAGGAAGTTAAAGCTTGGTTGCAAATGGGTCTTCCAAATGGACAATGACCCCAAGCATACTTCTAAAGTTGTGGCAAAATGGCTTAAGGACAACAAAGTCAAGGTATTGGAGTGGCCATCACAAAGCCATGACCTCAATCCCGTAGAATATTTGTGGGGAGAACTGAGAAAGCGTGTGCGAGCAAGGAGGCCTACAAACCTGACTCAGTTACACCAGCTCTGTCAGGAGGAATGGGCCAAAATTCACCCAACTTATTGTGGGAAGGTTGTGGAAGGCTACCCGAAACATTTGACCCAAGTTAAACAATTTAAAGGCAATGCTACCAAAAACGATTTGAGTGTATGTAAACTTCTGACCCACTGGGAATGTAATGAAATAAATAAAAGCTGAAATAAATAATTCTCTCTACTATTATTCTGACATTTCACATTCTTAAAATAAAGTGGTGATCCTAACTGACATAAGACAGGGAATTTTTATTAGGATTTAATGTCAGGAATTGTGAAAATCTGAGTTTAAATGTATTTGGCTAAAGTGTATGTAAACTTCCGACTTCAGCTGTAGTATGCCAATATATCCAGCCCCATTTTAATTTTATTCTCAAGGACTCATTTGATATGTATCTGCTAACAAGGGCCATTGTATGTTCAATTGAGTTATTTGATGTCTAGTTGGAGTTCTACCATCCCTAGCTATGATTATTTCACAACTAAGGTAACACCAGGTGGCACGCCAGGTAGAGAGCTTCATTGCATTTTCTGCCAAGGCTTAAGATGAGATTTACCCAACGTCACAGCACCTTGCGAGGGACGGTACATAGCATTATATGGCCGTCAGGGCTACATCAACCATAGGAAGTTTGGAGAGGATGATGATGATGATGATGAAGATGTGAAATACCTAAATTACAGATTGGTAATAGGATTAACGCTCCCCACGCAATACCCTGATTTCTATCTCTGTGGAACGGAGCGAGTCCCCAGGGGCATTACATCTCATCCGTCGATACCGTTCCCACTCTCATATTGACCCCACAACAATAACAAAACCACTGTCAGGCAGCCTCAGTTGCAGTTTGTAGACTCACAGTCATATTGTCATGAGTTGGTTAGCTGTTTGGCCAGGTTTTTTGTTGTTACAGTGAATACTAAGGCTTATTGCGGCTAGGGTATCGAAGGTGTGTTTTAGTTTTATCTGCATTAGCATAAACCTCTGAGGGAGGTAAATGTGAGTTGTTTTGCAAGTTTCTAGCGCTGAAGGCTAGGCTAAAGTTTAAGTGCAGTGTGTTTTTTGTTATAGTCTTTAGCATTAGCACGCGAGGAATAGCTACCCACTCTGAGGTAAATGCTCATCATAGCGTCTGGTGGAGTTGTACAGACTAGTCTGTGGTCAGTAGTTCCCACCGTTGCCAACCTCAGGCCTCGCTCAGTCTGTCTGTGGTGAAGGTGACGGTCACTCTACCAACGGGCAGAATCAGACAGTAAACTAGATGTTAGCCTGGGCGCTAACACTCACCTCTGTGCTCCACAATCCTACCAGTTAGTATGGGGGTGATAGCATTGTGCTATCTTGTTTCCACACCAAACAAACACTCCTGTTGTTCATTATGAGATGCATCCGTTTCTTTTACAGCTGTGATATTCTAATCTAGACTCATTCAAAGCTACCCTTTCCTACCAAGTACCAACCTTTCCTACAATTGAACACACGTTTGATTCTAGGCTAATCTGAGAATAGGGACAAAGCACAAAGGCAAACAGTAGATGGCTGATATTGTCAATGTAAATATCGTAAAATGTTGCAGTTTGTTCACTATTGCATGGTGGGTGAGGTTAGTGATATATCCTATTAACTAAACCCCTGTTAACTAAAGTCATGTTAACTAAGGCCCTGTTAACTAAAGCCATGTTAACTAAAGCCCTGCATTGATGGGTTTGTCCTTAACTAAAGCTCTGTTAACTAAAGCCCTGTTAACTAAAGCCCTGTTAACTAAAGCCCTGCATGGATGGGTTTGTCCTTAACTAAAGCCCTGTTAACTAAAGCCCTGCATGGATGGTTTTGTCCTCAACTAAAGCCCTGTTAACTAAAGCCATGCATTGATGGGTTTGTGTCACACCCTGGCCTTAGTTATCTTTGTTTTCATTATTATTTTAGTTAGGTCAGGGTGTGACATGGGGAAGTTTGTGTGTTTTTTGTATTGTCTAGGGTGTTGTATGGTTTAGGGGGTTTAGTAGAGGAGATGGTTTAGTGTTCAGTGTAGGTGTCTAGGAAAGTCTATGGTTGCCTGAATTGGGTCTCAATTAGAGACAGCTGGTTATTGTTGTCTCTGATTGGGAGCCATATTTAAGGCAACCATAGGCTTTAGCTTTTTGTGGGTAATTGTCTATGTCAGTGTGTAATGGTCAGTGTCAGCACCATTTTGTATTTATAGCTTCACGGTCGTCTGTTTGTTGTTTTGTTTCATTTTTCTTCTTAAAATAAAAAGAAGATGTATTTTTCACGCGCTGCGCCTTGGTCCTCTCACTCTCCCTTCGACGATCGTGACAGTTTGTCCTTAACTAAAGCCCTGTTAACTAAAGCCCTGCATTGATGGGTTTGTCCTTAACTAAAGCCCTGTTAACTAAAGCCCTGTTAACTAAAGCCCTGCATTGATGGGTTTGTCCTTAACTAAAGCCCTGTAAACTAAAGCCCTGTTAACTAAAGCCCTGCATGGATGGTTTTGTCCTCAACTAAAGCCCTGTTAACTAAAGCCCTGTTAACTAAAGCCCTGCATTGATGGGTTTGTCCTTAACTAAAGCTCTGTTAACTAAAGCCCTGTTAACTAAAGCCCTGTTAACTAAAGCCCTGCATTGATGGGTTTGTCCTTAACTAAAGCTCTGTTAACTAAAGCCCTGTTAACTAAAGCCCTGTTAACTAAAGCCCTGCATTGATGGGTTTGTCCTTAACTAAAGCTCTGTAAACTAAGCCCTGTTAACTAAAGCCCTGCATGGATGGTTTTGTCCTCAACTAAAGCCCTGTTAACTAAAGCCCTGTTAACTAAAGCCCTGCATTGATGGGTTTGTCGTTAACTAAAGCTCTGTAAACTAAGCCCTGTTAACTAAAGCTCTGCCTCGATGGGTTTGTCCTCAACTAAAGCCCTGTTAACTAAAGCCCTGCCTTGATGGGTTTGTCCTTAACTAAAGCCCTGTTAACTAAAGCTCTGCCTCGATGGGTTTGTCCTCAACTAAAGCCCTGTCAACTAAAGCTCTGTTAACTAAAGCTCTGCCTTCATGGGAGCACTGATTACCCGCTGACTAGACAGATATGAGTTTTTGGCTCGTCAACCAGGGTTGTATCAGGGTCGTACCGGGGTCATATCAGGGCACATGGATGGAGGATCAAGGCTGTGTTATGCTGAGATCACCACTATCAGTTTATTTCCACTGATGCTTATGTCATCAGAAAACATTTAGTCACCATTATGTTATTCATTTAACTCTTTAGACTTTGCAAATATGAAATGTCTGAGGTTTCATCCAGATGACTACCTAGTGTTGTTTTTCTCTACATTCAAGCAGTCGGGAAAACAGCCCTGTTACAGTGTATAGCACTTTGCAATAACAGGGAGACGTTGTTTCTGCTTAGAGGAGTACAGCCCAGCTGCTTTTGTATTATCCTGGTTTGACTGCATCAGCAGAGTT
The DNA here is from genome assembly GCF_016432855.1 of Salvelinus namaycush. NCBI lineage: Eukaryota > Metazoa > Chordata > Actinopteri > Salmoniformes > Salmonidae > Salvelinus > Salvelinus namaycush. The sequence continues at coordinate 1,761,375 of NC_052321.1, forward strand.
TGTGTGTGTGTGTGTGTGTGTGTGTGTGTGTGTGTGTGTGTGTGTGTGTGTGTGTGTGTGTGTGTGTGTGTGTGTGTGTGTGTGTGTGTGTGTGTGTGTGTGTGTGTGTGTGTGTGTGTGTGTGTTTAAGTATGGGCCCGCTGCCCTGCTAATCGTCACTGAGCCCGATGCTAAACTAAGCAAACGTCATCCTCCGTTTACGTAACACAACAGACAGATACATCGTGTGTTGCTGTCGGTTTGTGTGTGTTGCTGTCGGTTTGTGTGTGTTGCTGTCGGTTTGTGTGTGTTGCTGTCAGTTTGTGTGTGTGTGTGTGTGTGTGTGTGTTCCTCTCATCCACACTGTGTTGCTCGTTGTCGGTTTGTGTGTGTGAGAGACGTGCGTGTGTGTTGCTGTCGGTTTATGTGTGTGAGAGACGTGTGTGTGTGTTGCTGTCGGTTTGTGTGTGTGTGTGTGTGTGTGTGTGAGAGACGTGCGTGTGTGTTCCTCTCATCCACACTGTAACATCACAGAGACAGCTCATTGTAATTCGATCTCTAACTCATTCCTTGTGTCGCTCCTAGACCAAAGTAGCCAAACAACAAACAGTACATTTGCAATATATTCACAAACCATCGATGTCTTCAGCTTGATCAAGTGTTTTTTGGTTGATTTCCTTTCGGGAATAATCACTTCCTGTCTTGCTATCTGTGTTGTCTTGATGTTGTTATGGCCATGACAGCTTTTCCATTACCACCAGGAAAATGACCACATTACCCACAGGGCAATCTGCTGAAAGATGAGCGCTGCCTCAGGCGATTGTGTCACTCAACTCTGTCTCTCTCTCTTGGCTCCTTTTTACCAGCTCATTGGCCAGTCCAAATCACCTGGAGTTTTACATAAAGGTGGCATAGAGATAGTGGAGGAGCATGGGTAATGTGGTAATGGACACATTTTTTTCTTGGAGTACTTAAGGAGCTAGACTTTGGCTACTTTACAATGTACATGCTATCATAGGCTACTACTTAGAATGGATGCCCAGTGGGTTGCCTCAATCTAAGTGCTATATTCTAGTATAGCTATTGGCTATTGGAACAGAGCCTTTTGTCTGTTTCAGACTTGGCCAAAGACACAAAATATTAGACCAGATGCGTCTTTGCTTGGCACTCAGCATTAAGGATAGAGATTGGGGGTAAGGCCCTGCTTGGCACTCAGCATTAAGGAGATAGATTGGGGGTAAGGCCCTGCATGGCACTCAGCATTAAGGAGATAGATTGGGGGTAAAGCCCTGCTTGGCACTCAGCATTAAGGAAAGAGATTGGGGGTAAGGCCCTGCTTGACACTCAGCATTAAGGAGAGAGATTGGGGGTAAGGCCCTGCTTGACACTCAGCATTAAGGAGAGAGATTGGGGGTAAGGCCCTGCTTGGCACTCAGCATTAAGGAGAGAGATTGGGGGTAAGGCCCTGCTTGACACTCAGCATTAAGGAGATAGATTGGGGGTAAGGCCCTGCTTGACACTCAGCATTAAGGAGATAGATTGGGGGTAAGGTCCTGCTTGGCACTCAGCATTAAGGAGAGAGATTGAGGGTAAGGCCCTGCTTGACACTCAGCATTAAGGAGAGAGATTGGGGGTAAGGCCCTGCTTGACACTCAGCATTAAGGAGATAGATTGGGGGTAAGGTCCTGCTTGGCACTCAGCATTAAGGAGAGAGATTGAGGGTAAGGCCCTGCTTGACACTCAGCATTAAGGAGATAGATTGGGGGTAAGGTCCTGCTTGGCACTCAGCATTAAGGAGAGAGATTGGGGGTAAGGCCCTGCTTGACACTCAGCATTAAGGAGATAGATTGGGGGTAAGGCCCTGCTTGACACTCAGCATTAAGGAGATAGATTGGGGGTAAGGCCCTGCTTGACACTCAGCATTAAGGAGATAGATTGGGGGTAAGGAACTATGATATAAACTCAGCAAAAAAAGAAACGTCCCTTTTTCAGGACCCTGTCTTTGAAAGATAATTAGTAAAAATCCAAATAACTTCCCAGATATTCATTGTAAAGGGTTTAAACACTGTTTCCCATGCTTGTTCAATGAACCATAAACAATTAATGAACATGCACCTGTGGAACGGTCGTTAAGACACTAACAGCTTACAGACGGTAGGCAATTAAGGTCACAGTTATGAAAACTTAGGACACTAAAGAGGAAAAACACCAAAAGAAAGATGCCCAGGGTCCTTGCTCATCTGCGTGAACGTGCCTTAGGCATGCTGCGAGGAGGTATGAGAACTGCAGATGTGGCCAGGGCAATAAATTGCAAGGTCCGTACTGTGAGACGCCTAAGACAGCGCTACAGGGAGACAAGATGGACAGCTGATCGTCCTTTGCGTTTATCGTTGAAGGAATGAGCGTTACACCGAGGCCTGTACTCTGGAGCGGGATCGATTTGGAGGTGGAGGGTCCATCATGGTCTGGGGCGGTGTGTCACAGCATCATCGAACTGAGCTTGTTGTCATTGCAGGCAATCTCTATGCTGTGCGTTACAGGGAAGACATCCTCCTCCCTCATGTGGTACCCTTCCTGCAGGCTCATCCTGACATGACCCTCCAGCATGACAATGCCACCAGCCATACTGCTCGTTCTGTGCGTGATTTCCTGCAAGACGGTAATGTCAGTGTTCTGCCATGGCCCTCGAAGAGCCCGGATCTCCTATTGAGCATGTCTGGGACCTGTTGGTTCGGAGGGTGAGGGTGAGGGCCATTCCCCACAGAAATGTCCGGGAACTTGCAGGTGCCTTGGTGGAAGAGTGGGGTAACATCTCACAGCAAGAACTGGCAAATCTGGTGCAGTCCATGAGGAGGAGACGCACTGCAGTACTTAATGCAGCTGGTGGCCACACAAGATACTGACTGTTACTTTGATTTTGACACATTATTCAATTTCTGTTAGTCACATGTCTGTGGAACTTGTTCAGTTTATGTCTCAGTTGTTAAATCTTGTTATGTTCATACAAATATTTACACATGTTAAGTTTGCTGAAAATAAACGCAGTTGACAGTGAGAGGACGTTTCTTTTTTTGCTGAGTTTACTAGCATCCTGTTGTCCAGGGTGGGTACTTGTACATCAAGCTGCCTCATGCTGCAGAAAACAGGCTCCTGCTCCTATGAGCCCTTCCGGCTCACACAAGCCAAGGCTATTTACCTACTGACTTATCTACAGTACATTCATATGATCCAACCAGCCCATAGTTTTAACGTCCCCCATGTTTGGAATAATTTACTAACCACATGACATCTTCAGTTCCTGGTGCCAATAGGGTCGTTTAAAATGAGGAATGAATTCACTGAGGTTTGCGAGTGTTTTGGTTGATTTTAATAATGTATTTGTGTTGTTGAAATGTAGTGTGTGTTGTTTTTTGTTGTTGCTGTTTTATTGAATTCATTTGATTTTAGCATTTTTGTTGTTGTCAGGGCACCATTAAGAATGAGTCTCAATTGGGCCCCTGTGAATAAATAAATGTTAAAAAAATGTCAAAACCAAAAAATAACAAATCCATTGCTGTTTGCTGTCATCGTCAAGCCAAAAAATGTTTAGCATGAAAATGATGGACAAGGAGTTGGCATGATGGAACAAACAGACTGGCACTCAAACATACATTTACATGTAAGTAATTTTGCCTTATTACTATCATAGGCAATCTTATTCAGAGCGACTTAAAATCATAGACAAGCAGAGCATGAGTCTGGTATCTAATATCTATGACAAAGAAAGTGCCATTTTGACAGTCAGGACAGCAGGCCACATAGCAGCTGTGGTGCCTGTACATATAACTTCAGTTCTCCTCTGGGCTCTGGTGTAACCTGAGAATCTGTTCTCTCATAAATAAGGGGTCAAGTCCGCATGTGGGCTCGGGCAAAATAATGTGACAGTTAACGCGCCTAAAACCCGATGGGAGCTGACGGAGGACCACGGGGCTTTCAAGGAAGATCGACCGGACATTTTAATCCAAGGTGTAGAATATACACACAATCACGCATCTGCACACACACACACACACACACACACTCACACTCACACACACACACACACACACACACACACACACACACACACACACACACACACACACTCACACTCACACTCACACTCACACACACACACACACGCATTTCACTACACTCGCATTAACATCTGTTAACCATGTGTATGTGACCAATAAATGTGATTTGATTTGACACAACTCTACGTTAACAGACATACTGTATACACACACACATATACATTCACAAACACACACACAACGTACTGTATAGGTGTGTGTTTGTGAATGTATAGGTGTGTGTTTGTGAATGTATAGTTGTGTGTTTTTGTGTGTATAGGTGTCTGTTTTTGTGTGTGTGCCCATGAATTAGTTATCCCCACTTCCGCTTGGGTTACACAACCCAGAACACACACACACACATACACATTATCTATGGGTTAAAAACAAACTGCTCAATCCATTACCAAGGGTTGCCACCTCATTCATCTCCAGTACCAAATTATTTATTACCGTTTTTTTTTAAAATTGCTAACAAGCATCGGTCAATACTGAAACCACTTTTTAAAAACACTTCACACCGTCTGCATTACCAACATGCATCTTGGACAAACAGTTAATCTCACCTCCAAAACTCACGCAAACCACTGTTAGGTTCTTATTCTCAGAGTCAAAAACTCAACAGACACTATTAAAGCTCAACCAAGTTTATTAGACATGTTCCCACCAACACAAGTAAATATACTCCAATTTAGATGCACTCCTCCTTCTCTCCAACCCGTACATCTGTTATGGTTCGACACGAAGACAAAGTGATGGGGTAATAAACCGGTTCTCCTCCCTTAAGGTGACCTGACCTGACCTCAACCCCCTTGATGCCTAATCCAAAGCTCTCCACCCGTATCACCTATAGCAATCATGTGACTGCTTCCCCTCTACTCAGCACATTCCAAAGCCATCCGGCTCCTACAGATAACCATTAACTTCTGGTGTGAAAACCAGTCTCTATCACTCCTCAGATACTATAGTATTACTTCTGATGTATCATGTCTCTAGTATAACAATGTTTCAAGTTTGAGAAGTCAGAACCCAGAATCTAAAACCAACAAAACCCTTAATACTTGTGTTTAACTAAGCTTGTTCGACCGTAACACTGGCAACAATTCTCCCTCAGAAAGCATACATTGTCACTCATAACACACTGACCCAAAAACCACTAACAGCAGGGAGCATTACATAAATTAACTTTACCCTTTGAGGTGTTAGGTTCTTATTTTTCAGAGTAAATAACCCACGGACACTAGAGAAGCTTTAACCAAGTTTATTTCTTCCCAAAGGTTCTGTACAGCTGTATTCATACAACCCAACATGTCTCTCCATCACAGTTAAATAAATCCTACTTAAGACACTCCCTTACTCCCTCCCTTACATTTATGGTTTAACAGGAAAAGAGTAACAAGATCCCAAACCCTTATTACTCCCTTCAGGTGACCTGTCCTCACCTCCTGACCTCAACCCCTCCTTCATCTAATCCACAGAGGTCCATCTGTCTTTCCTGTATCAACACGGTGCTCTGCTCCCATCCCCCAACACATTCCAACACATTCCACAGCTATCTGTCTTTCTACAGACATTCTATGCTTCTTCTCTATCATTTATTTAATATCTCAATGTTCAAAATGTCGAATCCAACAGAGGTTTGAATGATTTTTCACATAAATCAGTATTTCATTATAGAAAAAGAATAACACCTTTTCACTTTATTGACTGTACTAAAGTATATGTAACAAGAATGAATCAGAAATGCAGCAATTTGCTTCAATAGCCTTGATTTTCTATATCTTTGCATATAGTAATTAAAAATAAATGTATTTCACCTTTATTTAACCAGGTAAGCTAGTTGAGAACAAGTTCTCATTTACAACTGCAACCTGGCCAAGATAAAGCAAAGCAGTGCGACAAAAACAACAACACAGAGTTACACATAAGCAAACATACAGTCAATAACACAATAGAAAAAATCTATGTACAGTGTGAGCAAATGTAGAAGAGTAGGGAGGTAAGGCAATAAATAGGCCATAGAGGTGAAATAATTACAATTTAGCATTAACACTGGAGTGATAGATGTGCAGATTATGATGTGCAAGTAGAGATACTGGGGTGCAAAAGAGCAAAAAGATAAATAACAATATGGGGATGAGGTAGTTGGGTGTGCTGTTACAGATTGGCTGTGTGGAGGCACAGTGGTCGATAAGCTGCTCTAACAGCTGATGCATAAAGTTAGACAGGGAGATGTAAGACTTCAGCTTCAGTGATTTCTGCAATTCGTTCCAGTCATTGGCAGCAGAGAACTGGAAGGAAAGGCGGCCAAAGGAAGTGTTGGCTTTGGGGATGACCAGTGAAATATACCTGCTGGAGCGTGTGCTACGGGTGGGTGTTGCTATGGTGACCAGTGAGCTGAGATAAGGCGGGGCTTTACCTAGCAAAGACTTACTGATGATCTGGTGCCAGTGGGTTTGGCTACGAATATGTAGTGCGGGCCAGCCAACGAGAGCATACAGGTCGCAGTGGTGGGTAGTATATGGGGCTTTGGTGACAAAACGGATGGCACTGTGATAGACTACATCCAGTTTGCTGAGTAGAGTGTTGGAGGCTATTTTGTAAATGACATCCCCGAAGTCAAGGATCGGTTGAACAGTCAGTTTTACGAGGGTTTGTTTGGCAGCATGAGTGAAGGAGGCCTTGTTGCAAAATAGGAAGCCAATTCTAGATTTAATTTTGGATTGGAGATTCTTAATGTGAGTCTGGAAGGAGAGTTTACAGTCTAACCAGACACCTAGGTATTTGTAGTTGTCCACATATTCTAAGTCAGAACCATCCAGAGTAGTGATGCTAGTCAGGCGGGCGTGGGCAACAATCGGTTGAAGAGCATGCATTTAGTTTGGCATTTAGAGGCCACGGAAGGAGTGTTGTACGGCATTGAAGCTCGTTTGGAGGTCTGTTAACACAGTGTCCAAATAAGGGCCAAATGTATACAGAATGGTGTCGTCTGCTAAGAGGTGAATCAGACAATCACCAGCAGCAAGAGCGACATCACTGATATATACAGAGAAAAGAGTCGTCCCGAGAATTGAACCCTGTGGCACCCCCATAGAGACTGCCAGAGGTCCGGACAACAGGCCCTCTGATTTGACAGACTGAACTCTATCTGAAAAGCAGTTGGTGAACCAGGCGAGGCAGTCATTTGAGAAACCAAAGCTATTGAGTCTGCCGATAAGAATGCGGTGATTGACAGAGTCGAAAGCCTTGGCCAGGTCGATGAAGACGGCTGCACAGTACTGTTTTTTAAATGATGGCGGTTATGATATCATTTAGGACTTTGAGTGTGGCTGAGGTGCACCCATGACCAGCTTGGTAACCAGATTGCATAGTGGAGAAGGTACGGTGGGATTCAAAATGGTCGGTGATCTGTTTGTTAACTTGGCTTTCGAAAATTTTAGAAAGGCAGGGCAGGATGGATATACAGCTGAAGATGGAAGTTTACATACACCTTAGCCAAATACATTTAAACTCAGTTCAAATGCTTTACCAAAGCTGGGGTCACTTGTGTAATATGTGCCAATGTCTATTAACCACTTCCTTGATCGACCTTGAAATGGGACTGTAGGTGGACACCAAAGTTGCTGAGGGAAGAGAGGGATTCCTTTGACGTGGTTGCAATAATGCATTCTGCTCAGTTTGACTCTATTAAGACAATTGTCCAATAATTCTTCTTTATACCCTCTTGTTTAAAATCGTTCACATAAATCTTTGGCATGTACATCAAATGATAAATCAGAGTCACAAATGTGCCTAATGCCAAGGAGTTGGCTATATGGTGTCATGATTTGCCCTCTTGGGTGAGGATCATAGGCGCCAGATCCCCCCCCCCCCCCCACTCTCTCTCCCCCACCACAGTTTTAAGACGGTCGTAAATACCTAAAACTCTCTCTCCCACTGCAGAAATGGAAGTTAAAAATCCCTTTGTTACCACAGAGAGAAACTTTGCAGTACGGTAACATCAAAAGGTTGAATAATGAAACAATATTTCTGTAATCCAAACAGTTGGAATGGTCCGTGGGTACTTAAAGAACGATTATGTCAGATCAGTTGTTGTTTTGGGATCTCATTAAGGACGGTATAACAACATAACTGTATCTCTGAATGTGTATACTTCCCAGTTGTCAGGTTTACATTCAAATGTTGTGGAATTTATAGGTTTAAATATGAAACTATTTGTGAGAAGATGAAATGTGATGTTAGCCTTCTAAATGAGAGTTGTTTTTCATATAAAAGTTCTACCCAGTCAGTGACCACACCCACGTGAGTGTAACAGTTTTAACTTTAGTCCGTCCCCTCGACCCCGACCCGGGCGCGAACCAGGGACCCTCTGAACACAAATACAACAACAGTCACCCACAAAGCATCGTTACACAAAAGCCGCGGCTGTTGCAGAGCAAGGGGAACCACTACTTCAAGGTCTCAGAGCAAGTGACGTCACCGATTGAAAGGCTATTAGCGCGCACCACCGCTAACTAGCTAGCCATTTCACATCCGTTACATGAGCACAGACATTATGTCGGCGCCATGGAACGCCCCCTTTTTGCCAGAGTGCATAAAACCCCTCCTAATGAAATTTACACTAAACCAAGCAGGCGGACGGTGTGAACTGGACGTCACGAATGGTTAGAATCTACGAGACCAGAAAAACGTGGAGCGTGGCTGCACGTTGAAATGGTAGGAATTTAAACGAGAAAGCGTGAGCTCAAAGGTATGAAATGGTTAGAAACTCTGAAACTCTCTCTCTCGAAGAAGAAGAAGACTACACAGGAACATTCAGTCTGAAGCTGTTTAAGTACTTTAGTCTAGTAAAACTTGGCCGAGAACCACCGGGTGGTACTCTGAAAGAACCATTCTGCAGCTACAAAGGACATGGTGACCTCTGGTGGACAACTAGAGACATACACAACCAGATACTTTCTGTTGAATTACTCCCCGTGGATGGATCGAGTTTCAACAGAGAGACAGCAAAGGCATACACATGTAAATAGGTACATTGCAATTCTCCCGAATGAGCGGCCGTTCATTTGCAAAGTATTCACATATCCATGAGCATAGTTATCAGCTGTATGCACAATAGTGGAATTCCTTTGTCTCTTATTACTGGCCACCCATTCCAAAACTGACTGCAACACTTTGTTAAGGGTTTCAGTGACTTCATTAGCTGTGGTTGCTGATGCATATATGGTTGAATCATCAGCATACATGGACACACATTCTTTGTTTAATGCCAGTGGCAGATCATTGGTAAAATTAGAAAAGAGTAGAGGCCCAGAGAGCTGCCCTGCGGTACACCACACTTTACATGTTTGAGATTAGAGAAGCTTCCATTAAAGAAAACCCTCTGAGTTCTATTAGATATATTACCAATTTCTGTCAACCAATCATCAGTAATTTGTGTCAGTGCAGTACATGTTGAGTGCCCTTCTCTATAAGCATGCTGAAAGTCTTTTGTTAATTTGTTTACAGAGAAATAGCATTGTATTTGGTCTAACACAATTTTTTCCAACAGTTTGCTTGGGTGGCGGAATGACTTTGGCTTTCCTCTCGGCTCAGATTAAAGATATGACAGATAGGAGTGGCTATAGAGTCAGCTACCATCCTCAGTAGCTTCCATCTAAGTTGTCAAAGCCAGAAGGTTTGTCATTACTGATCGATAACAATAATTTTTTCCAGCTCTCCCACACTAAATTTACAAAATTCTAACTTAAAATGATTTTCTTTCATTATTAGTTTTTTTTAATGCATGAGTATGATGGCTCACTGTTCCTTGTTGGCATTTCCTGCCTAAGTTTTCCCCCTTTGCCAATGAAGTAATCATTAAAATACATGGTAACATTAAAAGGTGATGACTAAGTCATCTGATTCGATGAAAGATGGAGTTGAATGTCTTTCTGCCAATAATTTTATTTAAAGTACTCAAAATAGTTTTTCCATTATTCTTCATATCAATGATCTTGGCTTCATAATATAGTTTATTAATATTTATTTTTTATTTAGTCACATAATTTCTCAATTTGCAGTAAGTCAGCCAGTCAGATGTGCAACAGGACTTAGTAGCCACTCCTTTTTCCCCATCTCTTTAACCATACAGTTTTTAAATTCCTCAGCAATGCATGGAGCCTGAACAGCTCTAACAGTCAGTTTCTTAACAGTTTCTTTATCAATAATTGAAAGAAGCAATTTCATAAATTCAGCAAGTCATCCCTAAACACACTGTTTGACACAATGTTGTTTTCACATAATTTCAATGAAATTACGTAGAACTAACATGGAATAGATGTTGAATTGACGTCCACATCAATGAATAAAAAGCTTTGTACCACATTCCATTTGCTTAGCTTAAAGTTTTTCCTTTAGCCTTCGCCTTATCGTCTCACAACCCTGTCATCCTGGCTCTCGTAACCCGACACACCGGCAATGATAGAAGCCAGAGTTAGAGACAGACCTTTGTTTTTTGTGCTCATTCTTCTACGTCACTCCAGCGGACATAGTTCTAACCTTTCTAACGTGACACTCGAAACCCAGAGCCTCTCTAAGGTTTTGGGGGAATGTGAGCCGACCGTGGCCCAGTTCGACATGTCCCCAGACTGGGAGAAGTAAAAACCTGAGCCCCATGCTCCCTGGCGTGGTCCACCTGCCAGGGCCAGATCTGGTTTCCCACCTGGACAGAACATAGTACAACCGTCCGCATCGTCCGCCACTCTTCCCCCTCTCCTTTACCGGTCCGTCTGACACACGCTGTTTGTCTCATCTCTACTATAGCCATGCAAACATCTACACAGCTGTATTGGAATGGTTATATCATCGAGCAAGTGCTGCCCTTTGTGACGGCTAGCTGAATGCAACCTTGCTTAAAGGTTATTTGCTGATTGTTTGAAATATGTATTGACTTTTATCACTGCAGGTTGTTTTATATGATATGGATGACCTTGCAAGCCAAACAGCAATCCAAATGTTCCATGTTTTCAATAAAATATAATTTCATAATCTCAAACATGACGTTTTGACACATTTCATTTTAGCTGATGTACTGTACTAGGGCTGGGCGGTATACCGTATTTTACTACCGGTATGGATGCACTGACCGGTTTGGGTTTTTACTTTACCTTCTATAACGGTATTTCACTTGGCACGTGTAATGTACGTTTTTTTAGTTTCTCCATTTTCTACTTGAGTCGTTTTTCTCCCTTCTGCTGCATGCCACTTCCCACACCAAGCCCCGCCCCAGTCACTCAAGGAGAGAGCTGTTGCTCGACCACAGAGTCACAAACACTTTCCTGCCATTGGTCAGATAGATGCAGTACGATGTTGGTGACATGCTGCTTTCCACAAGTGTTCCATAATTACACTTATAGTTTGTGTATCCTACTGTCTGCAAACTACTGTCTCCTAGTTTCTATTTTCTTAGCAAGTTGTGGCTAAAATAAATATTGTTAGCCGCTAATGCTAATTGACAGTTAGCTAGCTAGCTAGCTTGGTAAATGTACTAGTCAGAACAAGCGATCTAATACAGCCTGTTACCAATGCTGGTGTCGGCCTTGATACGCATTTTGTTTGTGCAACTGTATCTTCTAAATCAGAGAGCAATATGTGAAGCATGAATGGGGTGTCAGGTAGCCTAGTGGTTAGAGCGAAAGGTTGCAAGATCGAATCCCCGAGCTGACAAGATAAAAATCTGCCGTTCTGCCCCTGAACAAGGCAGTTAACCCACTGCTCCTAGGCCGTCATTGTAAATAAGACTTTGTTCTTAACTGACTTGCCTAGTTAAGATAAAATGAATATGTTAGCTAGCTACATGTGGTAAGACAGAGAGGAAGAGGTGATGCGAGAGGTTGGACCAAAGCTTGTTGCCTGCCTTCCCGCCTTTGGGACAACAACTCCTATTGTTAGGGCGGAGAAATTAGCATCTCGTCATTATATACAGATCTCTGGCAGTGGAGGCTCCTCAGAGGAGGAAGTGGAGGACCATCCTCCTCAGTGAATTTCATAAGAATAGTGAAACATTAAAAAAGTTATATATATTAAATATATTCACATCACCAAATAAATAATTAATTATAGTTGAATTGAACAGTATAAAACAACCAGAATGGAGAAAGGGATGAAGAATGGAGAAAGATTGAAATCACTTATAATGTATGTGTTGCCACCCTAGGGTCATGAACTTTTATTATTAAAAAACATAAAAATATCGCCCCAAATTTGAAAAATATCATATGATATTTTGGCCATATCACCTAGCCCTGTACTGTACCATGAGTATATGCTTGATAAATAGTCAAGAGACCAAAACACAGATCTCAGCAAAAACATAGACCATATAGGAGTCGAAGTGAGCTGGCCAGGCATCAAAACAGGTGTGGCTGCTCAAAGCTCTACGCTGAGTTTCCAGGACGACAGTCAGAGGTGACACAGACAACTGCCATTGTTATGATGGTAGGCTTGGGAACAGACCAGCAGGCCTCAACTGCTGATGGAAAGAAAGTAGGGTTCTTCAGGCCTGGGATTTAGTTTGGATGGATGGAGGTTTGCTGACAGAACAGTAACAGAGACGGAATTGACAACAGCTACCTTTTTCCATCCTGCTGAGTCACTGAGAGAGAGAGAGTCTGTGTGTGTGTGTGTGTGTGTGTGTGCGTGTGTGTGTGTGTGTGTGTGTGTGTGTGGATAGGATGTCTAGTATCTAGTGTGTAGCTCACAGAATATGTTGTTTCTCTCCTACCTTTAGTTTCCTAATAATGGGTTTCAGTGTTTTAGGAAGAGGTCATGTCTTAAACAGCCTACACGTTTTGTTGTCCTCTAATGCTTAAACGTAACCAGCTTACAATCCATCAGTGAACTTAACACACTTAATGCATTTATTGATTTACCTGGTAATTACACTAAGGGGAAGTTATATATCTATATATACGTATATATAGTTATATATCTTAGTAGTAAAACAGAATGTATTGGTGTGTGTGTGATAGTCATATGCATGTGTGTATTTTTTCTCTGTGGTGTGTGTGCGTAATGTGTATGTTCATGCGGACGTGTTTTTGCATGTATGTGTGTGTATACTGTATGATGTCTGACATGTACCATGTGAGAGAGCCGGTTCATCTAGCTCATTCCTTACGCATGTTAATCTGCTGATGCTGCTCTATATTCTCCAGGTAATAACACAACACAACACAGATTAACAAATCAGCAATCTCTGGTCCTATAGCAACTGCTAAGGCCAGCAATCCACTTAAACTAACCCTGTTAGCATCAGCTATCTCCGGTACTATAGCAACTGCTAAGGCCAGCAATCCACTTAAACTAACCCTGTTAGCATCAGCTATCTCCGGTACTATAGCAACTGCTAAGGCTAGCAATCCACTTAAACTAACCCTGTTAGCATCAGCTATCTCCGGTACTATAGCAACTGCTAAGGACTAGGCCAGCCATTCACTTAAACTAACCCTGTTAGCATCAGCTATCTCAGGTCCTACTGCAACTACCAGCCATTCACTTAAACTAACCCTGTTAGCATCAGCTATCTCAGGTCCTATAGCAACTGCTAAGGACTAGGCCAGCCATCCACTTAAACTAACCCTGTTAGTATCAACTAGCATCGCAAGCACAACTGGACCAGGCACAGGATTCAATTAACTAGCCTGGTCCCAGATCTGTTTGACACGGCATGACAATAACCATAGGAATTGCATTTTGTGCTAGCTCGGTAACATTCATATCTCAGCTATAGCTTAGAACGCCATGCTGAAATATGAATGTTATTGACTGTGAATCACAGTGATCCATTGCGTGGTCCATCACAGACCATAGTAGTTCAGTTCACCCAGATACACAGCTCTAAATCAGAGGGGGATGATCAGGCATCTGTATATTACAGTTGTGGTCAATTGCTAACATGCATTGGTCAAAACTGAAGTCACATTGACAAAACTCTTCACACAGTCAAGCGAAACAGAAGTGTATGTGGACCAAACTGTGAATCATGTTACATTGTTTTCACACAAAATGTATTCAATGACCACATTCTCTGAAATCCATGAACTCTTTTCTCATTCATATAAGGTGTTATTCTTATTCTAAAATGAAATACTGATTTATGTGAAAAATCATTCAAACCTCAAAGAAAAACGTTTATCATTTATGTAATGCTCCCTATTGTTAGTGTTTTTAGGTCAGTGTGCTATGTATGCTTTCTGAATGAGAATTGTTGCCAGTGTGATGGTCGAACGAGGTAATTTTGAGACATGTATGACATGTTTTGGTGGTTTGAGTGAGTTTTGGAGGTGAGATTAACTGTTTGTCCAAGATGCATGTTGGTAATGCGGACTGTGAAGAGTTTTGAGAAAGTGGCTAAAGTATTGACCGATAGAAAGTGGCTACAGTATTGACCAATAGAAAGTGGCTACAGTATTGACCAATAGAAAGTGGCTACAGTATTGACCAATAGAAAGTGGCTACAGTATTGACCGATGCTTGTGAGCAATTGAAAAAAAAAGCTGTAATAAACGAAGACACACAGGGAACAGATGAGATGAATTGATATGAAAACAACCGACTGCAAGCTGCCTGGGAGAGATGAGCTCAATCAGAGCCTTCCCTAACCATGTGCGTTCCCCACTAATCCCCCCCCCAACCTAATGTCCTCTTGTCCCTAGAATGTGCCAGAAACCAGGATTAGTTCAGATCTATCTGCCATCCTCCCCCAAAGTCAGCCCATTCGCTTCCCTTTCTCTCTCTCCCCCACACAGATGTTTCTGAAGGCTGCACTCAGATCAGTCTCAGTGCAGATTAGGACCGATCGGGATAGTAGGATGAGGAGTTGTGGTTTTTCCGATGACATAAAAAATGTGCACTTGCATAACATGCACAACAAACATAGGCAAGCATAAACACAGGGCTACTCTGCCAAGAAGTGGACGTCTGCGTTGCATGATTTTACGCTCATCCTCAAGAAGTGGAAGTAGGGTTTTGGGAGTCTGTGGTGAAGAGTTATAGGCAGAGCTCAGGTGCTGCAGGGGAGAATGTGGACTTGGAGATGAGCTGCTGTTTATCAAGACAAGGTGGTGTGAGCCTGTCTGTTCTGTTTACTTGTCAATATGCTTTCTCTGTGTGTGTCTGTGTGTGTCTGTGTGTGTGTGTGTGTGTGTGTGTGTGTGTGTGTGTGTGTGTGTGTGTGTGTGTGTGTGTGTGTGTGTGTGTGTGTGTGTGTGTGTGTGTGTGTGTGGCAGTGGTTGGAACCGATCTAGGGAACAGAACAAAAAAACGAAAAATAACAAACACACAAAGTGCCTATGCAAAGCCCTCACTCTGTCACTCAGACATGTATTACACATTCATACTAAACCTATGACAATGTTTGTATTGGTTGTAGTATGAGTTGGGATTATGCTGGTTCATTGTTTAGCTAGTTAAACAAAAGACTCCACTTCGCCAGATGACTACAGGGCATTCGGAAAGTATTCAGACCCCTTCTCTTTTAACACATTTTGTTTACGTTACAGCCTTATTCTAAATTGATTAAATAAATTCAGATCTTCATCAATCTCAATCTACACACAATACCCCACTTTAGCAAATGTATGAAAAATGCAAAACAGAAATACCTTATTTACATTATTATTCAGACCCTTTGCTATGAGACTCGAAATTGAGCTCAGGTGCATCCTGTTTCCAATGATCATCATTGAGATGTTTCTATAACTTGATTGAAGTCCACCTGTGGTAAATTCAATTGAATGGAATATGTTTGGAACCACCAAGACTCTTCCTAGAGCTGGCCGCCCGGCCAAACTGCGCAATCGAGGGAGAAGAGCCTTGGTCAGGGAGGTGACCAAGAACCTGATGGTCACTCTGACAGCGCTCCAGAGTTCCTCTGTGGAGATGGGAGAACCTTCCAGAAGGTCGACCATCTCTGCAGCACTCCACCAGGCCTTTATGTTAGAGTGGCCAGAAAGAAGCCACTTCTCAGTAAAAGGCACATGACAGCCCGCTTGGAGTTTGCCAAAACACACCTAAAGATTCTCAGACCATGAGAAACAAGATTCTCTGGTATGATGAAACCAAGATTGAACTCTTTGATCTGAATGTCAAGCGTCACGTCTGGAGGAAACCTGGCACCATCACCAAGCATGGTCGTGGCATCATCATGCTGTGGGGATGTTTTTCAGTGGCAGGGACTGGGAGACTTGTCAGGATCGAAGGAAAGATGAACGGAGCAAAGTACAGAGAGATTCTTGATGAAAACCTGCTCCAGAGTACATAGGACCTCAGAATGGGGCGAAGGTTCACCTTCCAACAGGACAATGACCCTAATTACACAGCCAAGAAAATGCAGGAGTGGCTTCGGGACATCAATCAATCAATCAAATGTATTTATAAAGCCGTTTTTACATCAGCCGATGTCACAAAGTGCTATACAGAAACCCTGCTTAAAACCCCAAAACAGCAAGCAATGCAGATGTAGAAGCACGGTGGCTAGGAAAACCTCCCTAGAAAGGCAGGGACCTAGGAAGAAACCTAGAGAGGAACTAGGCTCTGAGAGGTGGCCAGTCCTACTCTGACATGTCTCCGAATGTCCTTGAGTGGCCCAGCCAGAGTCTGGACTTGAACCCGATCTAACATCTCTGGAGAGACCTAAAAATAGCTGTGCAGCGACGCTCCCCATCCAACCTGACAGAGATTGAGAGGCTCTGCAGAGAAGAATGGGAGAAACTCCCCAAGACTCGAGGCTGTAATCGCTGCCAAAGGTGCTTCAACAAAGTACTGAGTAAAGGGTCTGAATACTTATGTAATTGTGATATTTAAGTTTTTTGTTTTTAATACATTTGCAAAAATGTCTAAAACTTGTTTTTGCTTTGTCATTAAGGGCTATTGTGTGTAGATTGACACAATTTTAGAATAAGGCTGTAGCGTAACAAAATGTGGAAAAAGTCAAGAGGTCTGAATACTTTCCGAATGTACTGTACGTGACCCATCAAGTTAGCCAGGTGTGTCTGGGGGTGATTACGGCCATCTATTGTATTTCAAGAACATGTGTACATGTCTAGACAACAGTGACCCATCCACTCAGCTAGATGTATCTGGGGGTGGTTATAGCATTTCCTTCACATGACCCATCAATTTAGACCAGTGTGTCGGGTACTGTACACGTCATCTAATATTTATGAAATATTTTTATCTGGACACTTCCTGTTTTTGATATTGCTACTATGCAAGTAACCATTTCACTGTACCATTTACACCTTCTGTATCTTGTGCATGTGACAAATTAACTTAGATTTTATTTGATATAGTGTGTTTTTTTTTTTACCAGAGACGGTAATGTGAAGAACATGACCTACACAAAAGTCAGATTAGGATATAGGCCAAGGACTAGATCAAGTATATTTTTACCTGGAGTTTTTCCTTATTGTAGGCTACTACTTTTACCACTTTTATTCTTGAAATCTAAACTACTCACTCAAATTAGCACATGGCCTCACATGTGAATCCTTAAAGAAAGAGATGGGTGGAGCTAAGGCTTAAGACGGTGTGAAGGATGCTGAATGGGTGTAGACAAAGAAGAGCTCTCCAGTAGGTGTACCAAAACATTCAAGGGCCATTTTCTCAAAAGTGGGGTTCCAAGTTTATCTACTTTCAAAGCAGAATTACTTTCCCATTGTTCCTCAACTGCAGTGTATGATATACCATTTTCTAGCTCTGAGTCTCTACTTTAATCCAATGTAAAAAACACAATTTCCAATTTTTCTACATAATACCGAATCGAGGTGGTCGGTCACATATCACCTCACGATTGCGCATTCTCTATTCTGTAACAGGCATAAAAGTATATAAGTAGATGTGCAATTGATTATAGTCATTGTAGTTAATTACCACGTTTAATATGCTAAACTATGTAGAATAATAACCTGTTGGAAACTACAACACCCTACTACATCGCACAGTACAGGCTGGATCTGATTTATCTCTAGAGAAATTGTTTGATGTGTGCATTGAGCTCACAGAAGAAAACAATAACGAAATGGAATTCAAATATTTGAACCAACCGAATCGCTCAGCACTAGTGTGTGTGTAGGCTACCTGCCACTCCTCCTCCTTAGCATAAGCTACTAGCCTACTGAAGTTACAAGCGCGATTCAGAAATGATGGAGAGAGATTTTATTTGAGAATGGATTAACTTTTGCAATGCTAGTCAAGGATACTATAGTTATTACGTTTCACATTGGATTTTTCTTTTTACTACAAAAAGGTAAGAAGTGTTTTTATTTTAATTCTGGTGCTGCTCTGCACACACAATCTTGTTAGATAGCTAGCTAGTTAGCTCTGGTCCAATGTTAAGCCAACTCTCAGAAGTTCACACATTCAAAGTTCCTTCATAGAAGCCAATCCTCCTCTGTAGGTTTAATTATGCCCAGCACTTCAAGCCAAGTACCCTCCTCCACTCTTTCTCTCTCTCTCTCTCTCTCCCCATCCGCAAAATGTCAGTCGCATCTCATGCCATACACTTGTCTGTCCAATGCAGGTAAACAACTGTTATAGTTTACCTGCTCCATAGCAAGATGCACTATCGGTACTGTTTGGTGAAATAATTTAATGTCGAGCTAAAAAAATATATATATATATATGATTTCAGAGGTTTAAAAAGGAACAGGAAGGAATGATATTAACCATTACTTTTTGGGGATTATAACCAGTTCAGAACTTTATGTTATTGGTCGCAACAGTGGAACTGAATGAAAAAAATAAATGGTTCTGTTCACAATTAAATGATTGGAAAATAATTTTGGGTTTCCAACCCCTGGTGTGCAGACATGTGCACAATGTTTATGTTTTCTGAGGACATGGCAGCATTACCTTGTACTTTGACTCATAGCATAGGATCTCTGTTCAGACTGATGAACTGTATTAAGGAAAGACTTAGGATAACGGAATCTTAATAAGTTATTGTTCTGGTACGGCATGTGCTGGGCTCTGTGCTGTACAACAGACTACAATGGATGGCCAATGGCCTCAATCCACAATAACAGTCTGTGGATAGGAAAAATGTGGCTAAGGAATTTTTAAAGGATTCAGTGGGTAAGCCATGGCTTTGACCACCATCTGTGTGGCATTTAAAGTAAACACTGGCACTTTCTAATGTCAAGGCTTTAGGCATCATAGTACCATCTGCCTCCATGACTGTTGTATTCGATGCATGCACTCTTATGTATCTGGCACACCTGCAATGCTGAAATGCAATGCTGAAAGGGAGGTCAGACTCTGACACTGCGTCTAAACTGCTCCTCACTTCTGTTCTGTGCTCTTCCACATGTTCAATTCAACAACCCCCTCCTCTAACCCCCTGCATTTAAGCATGTAACTTGCATAGGCCTACTAAAATTGACCAGTGATGCGACAGCAAGATGTAGTCTATAGCGCATACAGTAAAAACAAAAGTCTGCTCCCCCCATCTCCCCCCTCTCGTCCACACTTCAGCAAACCCACAAACGTCAATCAATGGCACCGAGGGCATCCATGCGCATTCAGGGCGTGCATTTTTGATGAGCTGCGGTTTCATTGATAAAAAATAAAAATAAAAACAGGGTGAACGTAAGCAAGACAGGCACTTTGGGACATGCAGAAAAAACGGGTCTTTGCTACTTCGGAGTATGAACAGACAAAAAAGGAAGAAATATTCAACGTGCGGTTTTATGAAACTGTAACGTCATAGGCCTACCTGCAGCTTGTCTGACGTAAACACCTCTGTGTCTACCTCGCAGGCGATGATGGTCACCATCTCCAGTTTCATATTTATTGATGGCATTCCCTTTCGTAGCTGAGAAAAAGATAAATAAAATAAATTATTTCGTTCGGTCCTTGTCTGCTTCAGAGAAAGCGCAGTCGCAGCCTCGCAAGTGATTGTAATGAGTTCGCTTCGGATGAGGTGGTATCGTCACAGTTTGGGTGCGCTATTTGAAGTGAGTGATGCTGCAGTGGAAAACTCGCTCTCGCCGCTCCAACACAGAGCGGCGGTCAGAAACATTCGCGAGCGCACCAACCAGCGCGCGTTCGGGCACAACATTGACGTCATTATCAGCCTCGTTTGTTCATTTGCGATGCCGTTTGGTCGGAGCACTGCAGCTTGTAGAGCTTCGGTTATGTTATTTATTTTTCCTTCTCATTTAGCCCATGAACATAACTGCGGCAATAGCTCTGAAATTATGTATTCTAGGTCTACTTCTAACCCAGCAACAATAAATCAGGACTGCCTATAATGAAGTCCACAAAAAATATCCTGGAATAGAATTTGACTATTTTCTTGGTTACATAAATGCAGCTTTTTTTCTTTCTTCAGAAACGGAATGTACCATCTAATGTTTTACTCTAGGCTAGTAAGTTTGAGTCTGTTCCATTGAAATAATTTTCCATGTAGGACTATTCTGTAATTGAAATATCAGAGTTACTTCAATAAGTAAAAACAATCGAGACAAATCCAGTATAGCCTGCTAATTTACTGTATAACGTAGTGGACGTTGCAGAAGCAGCCTGTAGTGTAGTAAACTACAGTAAAAACAGTTGTCATATGTCCCTTACTCGTTCAGCCTTATCTGATTGGTCCAAACTTCCAACAGACTTCAGCATTGCATAACCTCACACTCATCAACTCTGGCACAAGCTCTCCATTTCATCATTCACCAGCTAAGACAATAAGCCATGATGAGTAGGCAAAAGGCTGGAAGAAGCAGCAGGCTATTTCTGTCTATCTGTGTGTCATGTCATTCATCACAGGGCACATTGTCCAGAGAGACAGAGAGTCAGACAGTCAGATAGACAACCACATGAGCCAGATATGACGATCTGTAACTATAGGGTGGCTCAAGCTGGTTCTGACAGACCTGAGGCAATGGAGGGTCTCTGTTAGGGTGTGAATAGACTAAGAGGCATTTTTCTGTGCACTCCTCTAGAGTTTTCTTCCTCCTCATTTCAAATTCTATCAGTTAGTCAGCATTCTATCAGCATTCTATCAGTTAGTCAGCATTCTATCAGCATTCTATCAGTTAGTCAGCATTCTATCAGCATTCTATCAGTTAGTCAGCATTCTATCAGCATTCTATCAGTTAGTCAGCATTCTATCAGCATTCTATCAGTTAGTCAGCATTCTATCAGTTAGTCAGCATTCTATCAGCATTCTATCAGTTAGTCAGCATTCTATCAGCATTCTATCAGTTAGTCAGCATTCTATCAGCATTCTATCAGTTAGTCAGCATTCTATCAGCATTCTATCAGTTCTATCAGCATTCTATCAGCATTCTATCAGTTAGTCAGCATTCTATCAACAATCTATCAGTTAGTCAGCATTCTATCAGCATTCTATCAGTTAGTCAGCATTCTATCAGCATTCTATCAGTTAGTCAGCATTCTATCAGTTAGTCAGCATTCTATCAGGAATCTATCAGTTAGTCAGCATTCTATCAGCATTCTATCAGTTCTATCAGCATTCTATCAGCATTCTATCAGTTAGTCAGCATTCTATCAGGAATCTATCAGTTAGTCAGCATTCTATCAGCATTCTATCAATTCTATCAGCATTCTATCAGTTAGTCAGCATTCTATCAGCATTCTATCAGTTAGCCAGCATTCTATCAGCATTCTATCAGTTAGTCAGCATTCTATCAGCATTCTATCAGTTAGTCAGCATTCTATCAGCATTCTATCAGTTCTATCAGCATTCTATCAGCATTCTATCAGTTAGTCAGCGTTCTATCAGCATTCTATCAGTTAGTCATCATTCTATCAGCATTCTATCAGTTAGTCAGCATTCTATCAGCATTCTATCAGTTAGTCAGCATTCTATCAGCATTCTATCAGTTAGTCAGCATTCTATCAGCATTCTATCAGTTAGTCAGCATTCTATCAGTTAGTCAGCATTCTATCAGGAATCTATCAGTTAGTCAGCATTCTATCAGTTCTATCAGCATTCTATCAGCATTCTATCATTTTCAAAACCCATCTTAAAATTTAATTGGGATAAAATCCCATCATCTACCCCCCTTTAGTGATGTTTCAGAGGTGTTTATGCTTCTTGTAAATCTGTGATGTGAATGTGCATATTCTGGGTGTCCTGGATATTCAACCTTCCTTCACCCTCACCAGATCCCTGATTGATAGGGGATCTAAAATGGGGACATTGCTAGATGATTGACTCATAACAGGTTACTTCAGACCACAGAAGTACACAGATATTAAAGAACTGTTGCTAAATTGACTGTACCATCA
This sequence comes from Salvelinus namaycush, assembly GCF_016432855.1. Taxonomy (NCBI): domain Eukaryota; kingdom Metazoa; phylum Chordata; class Actinopteri; order Salmoniformes; family Salmonidae; genus Salvelinus; species Salvelinus namaycush. Next base: position 1,783,745 of record NC_052321.1, read on the forward strand.
CAAAATCCACTTTATGTAAAACATAATGCATATTTGTAATCCCAAAGTCATGGTTGTGTGTGGGAACATGAAACCAGGGTAGTAGACCATCGATTTGATCTGGTTTGAGCCTGCACATACAGAGGAGACACCCACTAACCCACAATGACACGCAACAAATTCGTAAAACATTCAGGATAGACACGTGAGACTCACACACTAGAAAACAAACCTCTTTACATCTGACATGAGACATAACAGTCATGTGTCATTGTGTGTTTTGGTTGTCGAGCTGCAAGGAGCAAGGGCTCTAGGGGGGAGGGACTGGGAGACAGTATGAGCCCTGGGCATCGTGCATGTGTACACAGCAGGCATGCAGGCAGTAGCAGCATCAAAACACACAGACACAATACACGCACACACATATGCACACACAAACATAGTCACACATACACACCCCCCTCCACACACACACACTATTCCTGCGCCTTCCCAGCGATGGAGGCTGCCAGTGCCCCACCACCTCACTCGGCCCTGCCCAGCCACCCCCTGGTGCCACTGCAGCTGCCGTAATCTAGGCCAAGCTATTTATAAAGCAAATCGGCCATGTAGAGGCGAAGGGAGCCAGGGGAAACCGAGAGAGAGAAGGAGAGAGTGTGGGGAGCGAGGGAAAGGAAATGAGAGAACAATTATGAAGAGAGGAGTGAGAGAAAAAACACAGAGCGATAGAGAAGAGAGTGACAGAGAGAAAGAGGAGAGAGAGTGACAGAGAGAGAAAGAACACAGAGAAAGAGAAGAGAGTGACAGAGACAGAGAGAAGAGAGTGACAGAGAGAGAAGAGAGAGAGAACACAGAGCGAAGGAGAAGAGAGTGATGGAGAGAGAGAAGACAGAGATAGGGGGGAGAAAGAGGCAGAAGGGGGGAAAGCAAAAATGAGAAAGAGAGAGCGAGAACAAGAGAAGCCAGGTGGGGGACAACAGATATAGAGATTGATAACGCAGTGCATGAGGAGACCTGGCCGAGAACACTGCCCAGAAACACTCTGACCAGGAAGAGACCTGGCCGAGAGCACTGCCCAGAAACACTCTGACTAGGAAGAGACCTGGACGAGAGCACAGCCCAGAAACACTCTGACTAGGAAGAGACCTGGACGAGAGCACTGCCCAGAAACACTCTGACTAGGAAGAGACCTGGACGAGAGCACTGCCCAGAAACACTCTGACCAGGAAAAGACCTGGACGAGAGCACAGCCCATAAAGACGCTGACCAAATGATAGGAAGAGACCAAGGAATATACTTTAAAATGCACTAGCGCACATTTTGTAGGAAAGGTTTTGGTTATGGTACTGGTTACTCTGTTCATCTCGTCGATACCAGTTCTTATGTTGAATGAGGAGCATATTTAATCAATAGTCTAATATTGTTTTATTGTACAGTACCGGTCAAAAGTTTGGACACCTACTTATTCAAGGGTTTTTCTTATTTTCTACATTGTAGAATAATAGTGAAGACATCAAAACTATGAAATAACACATATGAAATCATGAAGTAACCCAAAAAAGTGTTAAACAAATCCAAATATATTTTATATTTGATATTCTTCAAAGTAGCCACCCTTTGCCTTGATGGCAGCTTTGCACACTTCACTTGGAATGCTTTTCCAACAGTCTTGAAGGAGTTCCCACATATGCTGAACACTTGTTGGGTGCTTTTCCTTCACTCTGTGGTCCAACTCATCTCAAACCATCTCAATTGAGTTGAGGTCGGGGGATTGTGGAGGCCAGGTCAACTGATGCATCACTCCATCACTCTCCTTATTGGTCAAGTAACTCTTACACAGCCGGAGATGTGTTGGGTCATTGTCCTGTTGAAAAACAAATGATAGTCCCACTAAGCGCAAACCAGATGGGATGGCGTATCGCTGCAGAATGCTCTGGTAGCCGTGCTGGTTATGTGTGCCTTGAATTCTAAATAAATAAATCACAGACCGTTCACCTTCTCTGCGTCTCACAAAGACATTGCGGTTGGAACCCCCCCCCCCAAAAAAAAATTTGGACTCCTCAGACCAAAGGACAGATTTCCACCAGTCAAATGTACATTGTTCGTGTTTCTTGGCCCAAACAAGTCTCTTCTTCTTATTGGTGTCCTTTAATAGTGGTTTCTTTGCAGCAATTCGACCATGAAGGCCTGTTACTTGAACTCTGTGAAGCATTTATTTGGGCTGCCATTTCTGAGGCTGGTAACTCTAATTAACTTATCCTCTGCAGCAGAGGTAACTCTGAGTCTTCCTTTCCTGTGGCGGTCCTCATGAGAGCCAGTTTCATCATAGCGCTTAATGGGTTTTCCGACTGCAGCACTTGAAGAAACTTTCAAAGTTCTTGAAATTTTCCGGATTGACTGACCTTCATATCTTAAAGTAATGATGGACTGTCGTTTCTCTTTGCTTATTTGAGCTGTTCTTGTCATAATATGGACTTGGTCTTTTACCAAATAGGGCTATCTTCTGTATACCAACCCTACCTTGTCACAACACAACTGATTGGCTCAAACGCATGTGTAGAGAAAGACAGCACAGCTTTGAAGACAGCACAGCGTTGAAGACAGCACAGCGTTGAAGACAGCACAGCGTTGAAGACAGCACAGCGTTGAAGTCAGCACAGCGTTGAAGTCAGCACAGCGTTGAAGACAGCACAGCGTTGAAGTCAGCACAGCGTTGAAGTCAGCACAGCATTGAAGTCAGCACAGCGTTGAAGTCAGCACAGCGTTGAAGACAGCACAGCGTTGAAGTCAGCACAGCGTTGAAGTCAGCACAGCGTTGAAGACAGCACAGCGTTGAAGACAGCACAGCGTTGAAGTCAGCACAGCGTTGAAGTCAGCACAGCGTTGAAGACAGCACAGCTTTGAAGACAGCACAGCGTTGAAGTCAGCACAGCGTTGAAGTCAGCACAGCGTTGAAGACAGCACAGCGTTGAAGACAGCACAGCGTTGAAGTCAGCACAGCGTTGAAGACAGCACAGCGTTGAAGACAGCACAGCTTTGAAGACAGCACAGCGTTGAAGTCAGCACAGCGTTGAAGTCAGCACAGCGTTGAAGACAGCACAGCGTTGAAGACAGCACAGCGTTGAAGACAGCACAGCGTTGAAGTCAGCACAGCGTTGAAGACAGCACAGCGTTGAAGTCAGCACAGCGTTGAAGACAGCACAGCGTTGTAGAAAGCACAGCGTTGAAGACAGCACAGCGTTGAAGTCAGCACAGCGTTGAAGACAGCACAGCGTTGAAGTCAGCACAGCGTTGAAGACAGCACAGCGTTGAAGACAGCACAGCGTTGAAGACAGCACAGCGTTGAAGACAGCACAGCGTTGAAGTCAGCACAGCGTTGAAGTCAGCACAGCGTTGAAGTCAGCACAGCGTTGAAGACAGCACAGCGTTGAAGTCAGCACAGCGTTGAAGTCAGCACAGCGTTGAAGACAGCACAGCGTTGAAGACAGCACAGCGTTGAAGACAGCACAGCGTTGAAGTCAGCACAGCGTTGAAGACAGCACAGCGTTGAAGTCAGCACAGCGTTGAAGTCAGCACAGCGTTGAAGTCAGCACAGCGTTGAAGACAGCACAGCGTTGAAGACAGCACAGCGTTCCGAGACTAAATGTGCCATTTTCAACAGGCAAAGAAACAGAGAGAGAAGGAGCGTTATTGTTTACGAAAATCACAGACTGAATGAAGGGATGGAACTTTGCTCAAGGATAGAAAGTGTTCCCATTTCTTCATCTCTCTCTCTCTCTCTGTTTTTAACAATGCCATTAAGAGATACAGTATCTAGGGGATACAGACAGATAACAAACCATGGGAATAAAAATAGACTGTACCTTCAGAGAAAACGTGCGAGAGAGTTAGAAATGACGAGGACGAAATAGAGGACGAGCTTGAGAACGGATGAAAAAAAGATGGAGAGCCTCCTGAGGGGCGCGTTGCTTGAGGCGTCACTACAGATCCGGGTTCGATCCCAGGCTGTGTCACAGCCGGCTGTGACCGGGAGACCCATGAGGCGGCGCACAATTGGCCCAGCGTCGTCCGGATTAGGGGAGGGTTTGGCCGGCCGAGATTTCCTTGTACCACCGCGCTCTAGCGACTCCTTGTGACGGGCCGGTTCGCCAGCTGGACAGTATTTCCTCTGACACATTGGTGCGCTGGCTTCCGGGTTAAGCAAACAGTGTATCAAGAAGCAGTGCGGTTTGGCGGGATTGTGTTTCGGAGGACGCACGGCTCTCTCCCGAGTCCATAGGGGAGTTGCAGCGATGGGACAAGCCTGTAACTACCAATTGGGTAAAAGTACATAAAATATATATATTTTTTAAGAGATGGAGAGCAAGTAAGGACAAGAGGGGGGATACAGACAGTGATATGTGTAGAAAAAGAGATGGAAAGAGAGTAATACATTGACATGTTATCCTCCAGCAAGACTCCCGCCTGACAAATTGCAAGCACCCTCAAAAGCATAAGCCTGTTGTCGATATATCTTTTCTCCAAAGGGCACAAGAGAAGTGTACTTTAAATGTCACCCCCTCCTTCTTCAATAACAACAACCTGCACAACACTTTGGAGGCCAAACCATGGCAGACTTCCCAACACAATACTTCTAACCACTGCCAGACTCCAACAAATTTACGATGTAAGTAAAACTACAAGCTATTGACACTGAAGATGCACCCTGTGTTGATTCTTTTGATTACTCATGCTCAGCCGAGCTACACACCATTCAGCAAGTAGCCTAGCGGTTAAGAGCGTTGGGCCAGTAACCGAAAGGTTGCTGGTTCGAATCCCTGAGCCGGAAAGGTGGAAAATTCTGCTGTTCTGCCTTTGAGCAAGTCAGTTAACCCCCAACCACAACTGGGTGCCGATGATGTCAAATAAGGCAGCCCCCCACACCTCTCTGATTCAGAGGGGTTGGGTTAAATGCGGAAGACACATTTCGGTTGAATGCATTCAGAAGTACATTCATCTGCTGCAGGTCATGAAAGCCAAAGATAGCACAGTACAACAAACATAGAATGTTGCCTGTTTTAACTGAATGTTGTACAGTTATGTAACTAACTACAACATATTATAACACTATATCATAGGAATGATGTAATCTGGCCTCCCTGATTTATTACTAGATTATGATATTGTAAGGTCATTATTATCGATCAAGGCAATCCATGATATTTCATATGTCGCATCCTATAATCATTACGTTGCTTAAATCGAAAAGGTCAGCGCGAGAAATGATCCTTCTCTCCAATTATGTTGAGGTCTGATGTGGGAAAAGCGCTATAAACTTCACTTTGATAGCAGTGTAGTGTCAGCCATCACCTAGTGTCTCCTGACAGACCTGCTGAAGATTTGCTTCTGGATGTCGAGATTAGAGATTTTCCATTACAAGACCATGGATTTGACCCAGAGGCAGGCTCACCTCACCAAAGAGATTAGCCATTACATAACCATGGACTTGACCCAGAGGCAGGCTCACCTCACCAAAGAGATTAGCCATTACATAACCATGGACTTGACCCAGAGGCAGGCTCACCTCACCAAAAAGATTAGCCATTAGATAACCATGGACTTGACCCAGAGGCAGGCTCACCTCACCAAAGAGATTAGCCATTAGATAACCATGGACTTGACCCAGAGGCAGGCTCACCTCACCAAAGGCTTCCAGAAGGCCGCAGGAGGGATGGAAGATGGATGCTATCTGCGCTGCATCATGGATAACCTTAGGGCTGAGCGGTATATCGTATTTTACGATATACCTGTATTGATGCACGGACCGGTTTGGGATTTTACTTTACCTCCTATAATGGTATTTGAATGTTTGGTTTGTTAAATGTGATATGTCATGACTAAGGTCCATTTTTATAGTTTACTTTGCTACTTGAGTCATCTCTCTCCGCTCTCTTTCCATGCCGCTTTCCATTCAGACCTAGCCCCGCCCCACACAGACCTAGCACCGCCCCACACAGACCTAGCCCCGCCCCACACAGACCTAGCCCCGCACCGTCACTCAAGGAGTACATTTTTTGTTCCTTGAGCACGAGACACTTGCATTCAGTCTACATGATCAATGCAGTACATGCAACAATGTTAATGACAACGATGCTGTTTTCACTTTGCTTCTTAATATAACAGTGCATTCAGAAAGTATTCAGACCCCTTGACTTTTTCCACATTTTGATAGGTTACACACTTTATTCTAACACAAATTTAAGAAACTTGACACATATTACCCCATAATGACAAAGCAAAAACAGGTTTTTAGACGTTTTTGCTAATTTATAAAAAATAAAAAAATGTAAAAATCTGATTTAAATAAGTATTCAGACCATTTACTCAGTACATTGTTAAAGCACCTTCGGCAGCGAATACAGCTGCAAGTCATCTTGGCTATGAAGCTACAAGCTTGGCACACCTGTATTTGGGGAGTTTCTCCGATTCGCTGCACAGCTATTTTCTGGTCTCTCCAGAGATGTTTGATCGGGTTCAAGTCCGGGGTCGGGCCGGGCCACTCCAGGACATTCAGAGACTTTTTCAGAAGCCATTCCTGTGTTGTCTTGGCTGTGTGCTTAGAGTCGTTATTCTGTTGGAAGGTGAACCTTCGCCCAGTCTGAGGTCCTGAGCGCTCTGGAGCAGGTTTTCATCAAGGATCTCTCTATACTTTGCTCCCTTCATCTTTCACTCAATCGTGACTAGTCTTTGGCGCTGAAAAACATTCCCACAACATGATGCTGCCACCACCATGCTTCACCGTAGGGATTGTGCAAGGTTTCCTCCAGATGTGACACTTGGCATTCAGGCCAAAGAATCTTGTTCCTCATGGTCTGAGAGTTCTTTAGGTGCCATTTGGCAAATTTGGCAAACTCCAAACCATCGGGTTCTCGGCCACCTCCTTGACCAAGGTCCTTCTCCCCCGATTGCTCAGTTTGGCCGGGCAACAAGCTCTAGGAAGAGTCTTGGTGGTTCCAAACTTCTTCCATTTAAGAATGATGGAGGCCACTGTGTTCTTGTGGACCTTCAATGCTGCAGAAAGTTTTCTGTACCCTTCCTCAGATCTGTTCCTCGACACAATCCTGTCTCGGAGCTCCACGGACAATTCCTTTGACCTCATGGCTTGGTTTTTGCTCTGACATGCACCGTCAACTGTGGGAACTTATATAGACAGGTGTGTGCCTTTCCAAATCATGTCCAATCAATTGGATTTACCACAGGATGACTCCAATCAAGTTGTAGAAACATCTCAAGGATGATCAATAGAAACAGAATGCACCTGAGCACAATTTCGAGTCTCATAGTAAAGGATCTCAATACTTATGTAAATAAGGTATTTCTGTTTTTTTATGTTTTAATACATTTGCAAAAAATTCTAAAAACCTGTTTTCACTTTGTCATTATGGGGAATTTTGTTTAGATTGATGATGAAAATGTTTAATTTAATCCATTTTAGAATAAGGCTATAACATAACACAATGTGGAAAAGGTAAAGGGGTCTCAATACTTACCTATTGCACTGTAAATCCACTACTATTCTATAATTACACTATTAGTTTGTTGTTTGTTACATCTGCAAACAGCTGGTTTATCTTTTTATAGCAACTTGGGCCTAAATCTTGTTAGCTGCTAATGATAATTGCTAGCTCACTAATAAATGTACTGAGTCAGCGCAAACATAATTAGCTAAACAGCATGATAATACCAGTGATGGTGCAGACCTACGTACACGACCGGTCAAAAGATTTAGAACATCTACTCATTCAATGGTTTTTCTTTATTTTTACTATTTTCTACATTGTAGAATGAAATGTTTTATTATTTATTTCACCTTTATTTAACCAGGTAGGCCAGTTGAGAACAAGTTCTCATTTACAACTGCGACCTGGCCAAGATAAAGCATAGCAGTTAACTGCTATGCTTTAATATATAACACATATGGAATCATGTAGTCACCAAAAAAGTGTTAAACAAATCAAAATATATTTGAGATTTGAGATTCTTCAAATAGCCACCCTTTGCCTTGATGACAGCTTTGCACACTCTTGGCATTCTCTCAACCAGCTTCACCTGGAATGCTTTTCCAACAGTCTTGAAGGAGTTCCCACATATGCTGAGCACGTGTTGGCTACTTTTCCTTCACTCTGCGGTCCAACTCATCCCAAACCATCTCAATTTGCTTCTGATGAAGCTCTCCATCCATGACTCTCCTTCTTGGTAAAATAGCCCTTACACAGCCTGGAGGTGTGTTGGATCATTGTCCTGTTGAAAAACAAATGATAGTCCCACTAAGCACAAACCAGATGGGATGGCGAATTCTAAATAAATCACAGACAGTGTCACCAGCAAAGCACCCCCACATCATATTACCTCCTCCATGCTTTACGGTGGGAAATACACATGCGGAGATCATCCGTTCACCCACACCGCGTCTCACAAAGACACGACGGTTGGAACCAAAAATCTCCAATTTGGATTCCAGACCTAATGTCCATTGCTCGTGTTTCTAGGCTCAAGAAAGTCTCTTCTTATTGGTGTCCTTTAGTAGTGGTTTCTTTGCAGCAATTCGACCATGAAGGCCTGATTCACGCAGTCTCCTCTGAACAGTTGATGTTGAGATGTGTCTGTTACTTGAACTCTGTGAAGCATTTATTTGGGCTGCAATTTCTGAGGCTCGTAACTCTAATGAACTTATCCTCTGCAGCAGAGGTAACTCTGGGTCTTCCATTCCTGTGGCAGTGAGTTGACTCTTCACATTGGATGATTTCACTGAACAACAAAAGAAAGGGAATATCAAATGATCTCCAATGATCCATCGCATCTCCCAAAAACGTTTTCAACGTACATCTGTAAAATGATAGTCTAGAAACTAAAGCTTTGATTGTCTTCCTCTCAGGCTTCCATGTCTTCTCCCTGGATGTCCACCTCTTGAGGCCTCAGAGTCTGATGTTCATCTTCACTGTCACTTTCCAACCTTGTTGAGGATAGCTCGTTGTCAGGCTCAAAAAGCCCAAAGTTTCCCCGGATGGCAACCAATTTTTCAACCCTTGTATTGGTCAGCCTGTTGCGTGCTTTGGTGTGTGTGTTCCCAAACAAGGACCAGTTGCGCTCTGAGGCGGCTGATGTTGGTGGGATTTGGAGGATGATGAAGGCAACAGGGGAAAGAGCCTCAGATCCACAAAGTCCCTTCCACCAGGTGGCTGATGAGATATGTTGGCACGACTGCCATATTGCATCCCCATCCCAAAGCCCTTGCTTGGAAGTGTACTTCGCCAGACTGCCAAGAACCTTGCCCTCATTCAGGCCAAGGTGGCGAGACATGGAGTGATGACACCATAGGCCTTGTTGATCTCTGCACCAGACAGGATGCTCTTGCCAGCATACTTGGGGTCCAACATGTATGCTGCGGCATGTATGGGCTTCAGGCCGAAGTCTTCACGTTTTTTGATTTATTTCAGAACTGCAGTTTCTTCTGCTTGGAGCAACAGCGAAGTGGGCAGGGCAGTACGGATTTCTTCTCTTACATCTGCAAGCAGAGTCTGAACATCAGACAGGATGGCATTGTCTCCCTCAATCCGTGCAATGGCTACTGCTATAGGTTCCAGGAGTTTCAAGCTGCTTACCACTCTCTCCCAAAATACATCATCCAGGAGGATCCTCTTGATGGGGCTGTCCATATCGGCAGACTGTGATGTGGCCATTTCTTGGAGAGACTCCTTCCCCTACAGGAGACTGTCAAACATGATGACAACACCACCCCAACGGGTGTTGCTGGGCAGCTTCAATGTGGTGCTCTTATTCTTCTCACTTTGCTTGGTGAGGTAGATTGCTGCTATATCTTGATGACCCTTCACATACCTAACCATTTCCTTGGCTCTCTTGTAGAGTGTATCCATTGTTTTCAGTGCCATGATGTCCTTGAGGAGCAGATTCAATGCAAGATCAGCAAAGCCAATGGGTATGATGTGAGGGTAGGACTCCTCCACTTTAGACCAAGCAGCCTTCATGTTCGCAGAATTGTCTGTCACCAGTGCAAATACCTTCTGTGGTCCAAGGTCATTGATGACTGCCTTCAGCTCATCTGCAATGTAGAGACCGGTGTGTCTGTTGTCCCTTGTGTCTGTGCTCTGGTAGAATAATGGTTGAGGGGTGGAGATGATGTAGTTAATTATTCCTTGCCCACAAACTTCAACCACCCATCAAAGGTGATTGCAATACGGTCTGCTTTCTCTATGATTTGCTTGACCTTCACTTGAACTCTGTTGAACTCTGCATCCAGCAAATGAGTAGATAAAGCATGTCTGGTTGGAGGGGTGAAGATAATTCCGAAATCTCTTCTAATACACAATGTCTGTGAGCATCAGATGTGAACCAGTTGCATACACAGCTCGAGCAAGACATTCATCACTAATAATGTATGTGCTGCCACCCTAGGGTCACGCGCTACTCATAAAGCACATTTATAACTTTTATTATTAAAAAACATTTAAAAATTATTAAATTATTATTATTAAAAAACCCTCAAAACCACCTAATTTAAAAAAACATATTGTGATATGATATTTGTCCATATCGCCCAGCCCTAGGTGACCTTCAGCCCACTGCACACCCTCCCGCACGTTCCCCCTCGGGGACAGAGTCCCAAAAATAGAAGGACAACTTAACACATGCAGCACAGTAGCTCTCTCTCTCCACAATCCCCTCTATCCTTCTGTCTGGTGTCACCTCACTGTTCGAGATACAAACAAACACACTGGCCATGACACTATCCTCTGCTCTATATGGCTCTGCTGCTCACATAGCTGCGGGAAGTAGTTTGGGGGTGGGGGTGCTGTGTAGATTTCTTTTTACATATATTTTTTTACTGTATTTTCAAAGGGGGTGCTGAAAAAAAATGATTGCCCGCGCTACAGACGCTATATCGGTCCGCTAATGCAGCACTATTAAAGGCACTACTTTTGTGAAACAATTTTTTAAATAAAAATAATCAAATAAATAAATATATATATACTGTATATATATTTTTTAAATAAAAATGTATATATATACACTGTATATATTTTTGTCTTCTTCTGTTTTTCAGGGGGTGTTGCAGCACGCTCAGCACTCCTACTTCCTGTTGTTATGGATGCTCACAAACAGCCAATGGGGTGCTTTTACTGTAGCCTACCAGTGGTGCAGTGGAGGGTAAATGCAAGTAAACGCATTTTACCCACTTTTTTTTTGCAAGACATTTTAATCACTTTTTTCACCGTGACCGGCAATCAGAGTTTACCTACCTTTTCTTTGTTTTACCACTACACCACTAGCCTACTATAGCACAGGTTGCAGGGTTGGGGTCAATTCCAATTTAAGTCAGTCAATTTAGGAAGTGGTTTTAATAAAAATAAATAAAACAATTTAAAATGAATAGTTTATCCTTTTCAGGTTTATTAAGAAGGCATTGAAAATAAAAGCACCTTTTTAAATTATTGAATTGGAATTTCAGTTTACTCCCTGAATTGACTGACTTTACTTCGAATAGACCCCGACCCTGACGTAAATGAGGAGCTGACCCCAACCCTGACGGAAATGAGAAGCTGACCCCAACCCTGACGTAAATGAGGAGCTGACCCCAACCCTGACGTAATGAGGAGCTGACCCCAACCCTGACGTAAATGAGAAGCTGACCCCAACCCTGACGTAAATGAAGAGCTGACCCCAACCCTGACGTAAATGAGGAGCTGACCCCAACCCTGACGTAAATGAGAAGCTGACCCCAACCCTGACGTAAATGAGAAGCTGACCCCAACCCTGACGTAAATGAGGAGCTGACCCCAACCCTGACGTAAATGAGAAGCTGACCCCAACCCTGACGTAAATGAAGAGCTGACCCCAACCCTGACGTAAATGAGGAGCTGACCCCAACCCTGACGTAAATGAGGAGCTGACCCCAACCCTGACGTAAATGAGAAGCTGACCCCAACCCTGACGTAAATGAGGAGCTGACCCCAACCCTGACGTAATGAGGAGCTGACCCCAACCCTGACGTAAATGAGGAGCTGACCCCAACCCTGACGTAATGAGGAGCTGACCCCAACCCTGACGTAAATGAGAAGCTGACCCCAACCCTGACGTAAATGAAGAGCTGACCCCAACCCTGACGTAAATGAGGAGCTGACCCCAACCCTGACGTAAATGAGAAGCTGACCCCAACCCTGACGTAAATGAGAAGCTGACCTCAACCCTGACATAAATGAGGAGCTGACCCCAACCCTGACGTAAATGAGAAGCTGACCCCAACCCTAACGTAAATGAGAAGCTGACTCCAACCCTGACGTAAATGAGGAACTGACCCCAACCCTGACGTAAATGAGGAGCTGACCCCAACCCTGACGTAAATGAGAAGCTGACCCCAACCCTGACGTAAATGAGAAGCTGACCCCAACCCTGATGTAAATGAGGAGCTGACCCCAACCCTGACGTAAATGAGGAGCTGACCCCAACCCTGACGTAAATGAGAAGCTGACCCCAACCCTGACGTAGTGAGGAGCTGACCCCAACCCTGACGTAATGAGGAACTGACCCCAACCCTGACGTAAATGAGGAGCTGACCCCAACCCTGACGTAAATGAGTAGCTGACCCCAACCCTGATGTAAATGAGTAGCTGACCCCAACCCTGACGTAAATGAGTAGCTGACCCCAACCCTGACGTAAATGAGGATCTGACCCCAACCCTGACGTAAATGAGAAGCTGACCCCAACCCTGACGTAAATGAGGAGCTGACCCCAACCCTGACGTAAATGAGGAGCTGACCCCAACCCTGACGTAAATGAGGAGCTGACCCCAACCCTGACGTAGTGAGGAGCTGACCCCAACCCTGACGTAGTGAGGAGCTGACCCCAACCCTGACGTAGTGAGGAGCTGACCCCAACCCTGACGTAGTGAGTAGCTGACCCCAACCCTGACGTAATGAGTAGCTGACCCCAACCCTGACGTAATGAGGAGCTGACCCCAACCCTGACGTAATGAGGAGCTGACCCCAACCCTGATGTAGTGAGGAGCTGATCCCAACACTGATGTAATGAGCTGAGGTTTACATGCCACAGTGCACAATGGCAATACAATGCCATCATGGTAATGATGTTCTCTGATTATAGTTAAAGGGATACTTCAAGATTTTGTCAATGAGCATTCTAGCAGATACCCATCAACTTCCAGTCATTGCGCTAACGCTAGTTAGCATTGGCTTGTGAAGCTACTTCTAACTTCCTTCATACTGGACACAGAAACATAAAAATGGTATCCACAAATTCATCTGACTCTGGTGAGTTAATCCTGCCAAAATCCCGATGTGTCCCTTTAAGCTTGATATAATTACTTTAGATTAGGATTTTCCTGGTGTTCAAAGCACTTTACATCGTGCGGGGTTACTAAGAATGGACTTTTCCCTACACTACCGATGCTTCACTACTGTTCAATGGCAGTGCTGCATGTCTGCACCAGAAAAAGCATTGTGCTATTGTTTTGTGATAGGGGGTCTTCCTGAATCACCATAGGCAGTGAAAGTAGCCTACAAGTATTGTTCCCGCCAGCAGCACTGAAAGCATCTGAAAACCTTGCGGTTTGCTGATTAGGCTGCTGGCATAGACTGTCTGAGAAACGGGCCGCCTTAATAGCCTTCCTGACCTTTTCCATATCCCACTCCACCCTTCCTTCTCTCTCGTTACTAACTGAATACTCCCTCACACACCCCTCATATTCTGATACCACATCGGATCGAACCCGGATCTGTAGTGACGCCTCAAGCACTGCAGTGCCTTAGACCGCTGCGTCACTCGGGAGGCCCCGGTAGTTACTATTCTGATACCAAATGGTAATACCAAATAATGTTGAATCCTTTTTTTTGGTCCTAGACTTGGAGCTCCGGTGTAGCTTGCCGTGCGGTAGCAAAGAAAACAGTCTATGACTTGGGTGACTGGAGTCTCTGACAATTTTATGGGTTTTCCTCCAACACCGCCTATTATATAGGTCCTGGATGGCAGGAAGCTTGGCCCATGCAGCTGATGCAGCTGTAGAACTTTTTTAGGATCTGGGGACCCATGCCAAATCTTTTCAGTCTCCTGAGGGGGAATATGTTTTGTCGTGCCCTATTCACGACTGTCTTGGTGTGTTTGGACCATGATAGTTCGCTGGTGATGTGGGCACCAAGGAACTTGAAACTCTCGACTCGCTCCACTACATCCCGTTGATGTTAATGGGGGCCTGTTCGGCCCACCTTTTCCTGTATTCCACGATCAGCTCATTTGTCTTGCTCACATTGAGGGAGAGGTTGTTGTCCTGGCACCACACTGCCAGTTCACTGACCTCCTCCCTATAGGCTGTCTCATCGTTTTCGGTGATCAGGCCTACCACTGTTGTGTCGTCAGCAAACTTAATGATAGTGTTGGAGTCATGTTTGGCCACGCAGTCGTGGGTGAACAGGGAATACAGGAGGGGACTAAATACATATCCCTGAGGGGCCCCAGTGTTGAGGATCAGCGTGGCGGATGTGTTGTTACCTACCCTTCCCACCTGGGGGCGGCCCGTCAGGAAGTCCAGGATCCAGTTACAGAGGGAGGTGTTTAGTCCCAGGGTCCTTAGCTTATTGATGAGCTTCGTGGGCACTATGGTGCTGAACGCTGAGCTGTAGTCAATGAACAGCATTCTCACATAGGTGTTCCTTTTGTCCAGGTGGGAAAAGGCAGTGTGGAGCGCGATTTAGATCGCGTCATCTGTAGATCTGTTGGGGCGGTATGCGAACTGGAGTGGGTCTAGGGTATCCGAGAGGATGCTGTTGATGTGAACCATGACCAGCCTTTCAAAGCTCATCATGACTACCAATGTGAATGCTACGGGCGGTAATCATTTAGGCAGGTTACCTCTGCTTCCTTGGGCACAGGGACTATGGTGGTCTGCTTGAAACATGTAGGTATTACAGACTCAGTCAGGGAGAGGTTGAAAACGTCAGTGAAGACACTTGCCAGTTGGTCCGTGCATGCTTTGAGTACACATCCTGGTAATCCATCTGGCCCCGTGGCTTTGTGAATGTTGACCTGTTTAAAGGTCTTGCTCACATCGGCTACCGAGAGCGTTATCACACAGTCATCCAGAAAAGCTGGTGCTCTCGTGCATGCTTCAGTGTTGCTTTCCTCGAAGCGAGCATAAAAGGCATTTAGCTGGTCTGGTAGGCTCGTGTCGCTGGGCAGCTCGCGTCTGGGTTTCCCTTTGTAGTCCATCATAGTTTTCAAGCCCTGCCACATCCGACGAGCATCAGAGCCGGTGTAGTAGGATTCAATCTTAAATCTGTATTTACGCTTTGCTTGTTTGATGGTTCGTCCGAGGACATAGCGGGATTTCTTATAAGTGTCCGGATTAGAGTCCCGCTCCTTGTAAGCGGCAACTCTAGCCTTCAGCTCGATGCGGATGTTGCCTGTAATCCATGGCTTCTGGTTGGGATATGTACAGTTGAAGTCGGAAGTTTCCATACACCTTAGCCAAATACATTTAAACTCAGTTTTTCTCAATTCCTGACATTTAATCCGAGTACAAATTCCCTGTCTTAGGTCAGTTAGGATCACCACTTTATTTTAAGAATGTGAAATGTCAGAATAATAGTAGAGAGAATTATTTATTTCAGCTTTTATTTCTTTCATCACATTCCCAGTGGGTCAGAAGCTTACATACACTCAATTCGTATTTGATAGCATTGCCTTCAAATTGTTTAACTTGGGTCAAACGTTTCGGGTAGCCTTCCACAAGCTTCCCACAATAAATTGGGTGAATTTTGGCCCATTCCTCCTGACAGAGCTGGTGTAACTGAGTCAGGTTTGTAGGCCTCCTTGCTCGCACACGCTTTCTCAGTTCTCCCCACAAATATTCTACGGGATTGAGGTCATGGCTTTGTGATGGCCACTCCAATATCTTGACTTTGTTGTCCTTTAGCAATTTTGCCACAACTTTGGAAGTATGCTTGGGGTCATTGTCCATTTGGAATACCCATTTGCAACCAAGCTTTAACTCCCTGACTGATGTCTTGAGATGTTGCTTCAATATATCCACATGATTTTACTTCCTCATGATACCATCTATTTTGTGAAGTGCACCAATCCCTCCTGCAGCAAAGCACCCCCACAACATGATGCTGCCACCCCCGTGCTTCACGGTTGGGATAGTTTTCTTCGGCTTGCAAGCTTCCCCCTTTTTCCTCCAAACATAATGATGGTCATTATGGCCAAACAGTTATATTTTGTTTCATCAGACCAAAGGACATTTCTCCAAAAAGTACCATCTTTGTCCCCATGTGCAGTTGCAAACCGTAGTCTGGCTTTTTCATGGCGGTTTTGGAGCAGTGGCTTCTTCCTTGCTGAGCGGCCTTTCAGGTTATGTCGATATAGGACTCGTTTTACTGTGGATATAGATACTTTTGTACCTGTTTCCTCCAGCATCTTCACAAGGTCCTTTGCTGTTGTTCTGGGATTGACTTGCACTTTTCGTACCAAAGTACGTTCATCTCTAGGAGACAGAACGCGTCACCTTCCTGAGCGGTATGACGGCTGCGTGGTCCCATGGTGTTTATACTTGCGGAATATTGTTTGTACAGATGAACGTGGTACCTTCAGGCGTTTGGAAATTGCTCCCAAGGATGAACCAGACTTGTGGAGGTCTACAATTATTTTCCTGAGGTCTTGGCTGATTTCTTTGGATTTTCCGATGATGTCAAGCAAAGAGGCACTGAGTTTGAAGGTAGGCCTTGAAATACATAAGATGAAGCTAATGCCATGTTGGTTAGCAGCCATTAGGATGGTTCTCGGGACAAATTGACTCAAATGATGTCAATTAGCCTATCAGAAGCTTCTAAAGCCATGAAATCATTTTCTGTAATTTTCCAAGCTGTTTAAAGGCACAGTCAACTTAGTGTATGTAAACTTCTGACCCACTGGAATTGTGATACAGTGAATTATATGTGAAATAATCTGTCTGTAATATTTTGTTTGCAAAATTACTTGTGTCATATTTGTGTGTGTGTGTGTGTGTGTGTGTGTGTGTGTGTGTGTGTGTGTGTGTGTGTGTGTGTGTGTGTGTGTGTGTGTGTGTGTGTGTGTGTGTGTGTGTGTGCTTGTCTGTGTTCATGCATGTATGTGCTTGTCTGTGTTCATGCATGTGTGTGTCCTTGTGTGTGTTCATGCACAATGAACCAGACAACGACCAAAAATGATCACCTACTCTCTTACCTACAACATTCGGGGGTGTCGAGAGTTTTTGCATAACCTTTGAGAGGTTTTCTCATTTTGCTGCCAGTTTTTGAATATTCAAATAAGTGTCAAAATGGTTATTGTTTTAGTCAGGCTTAGTCAAATGAAGTGTACAGTGAACAATATATTGACATCCACTAACTGAAGTGTGAGGGGGCATTTCCAGAACCCATGTGTGTCTTCGAGCAGGAGTTGTGACATTCTGTAGCGAGAGTCTTCACTGTTGCGCAGATATGGGATACACAGTACATTTTTTAATTAAAATATATAGTTAGCTTATTTTTGTCCTATCATGATGGAACGGTGCCAACCCTATATCCTAGACACAGACCTGAGCGACCCCTAAGGACCTACGCAGCCGTGACAGAAAGGTGAACGTGGTCAGAGATCCACTAAAGCAGAACCGCCCCCTCAAGATTCTGAGCCCTGACAGGGTTGGTCCAAAAGCCAAAGACCCCCGGAAGGGTGAACATAATATACAAGGATTTTTAAAAGCTGCTAATGAGAACCTTGACGTCCTCGTACCTGGCCGGTAGGAATTCCAGTGGAGTACACCCGCCCAGGTAGTGGCAGTGCTGGCAAACACTGGCTGCAGTAACCCATAGGAAGGGACTCACACTTGGACAATTAAAGATGAGGTATATTATTGTGGTCCTGGCGGCACAGAATAATCAAATGGTCTGACTGTAGAGAGGTGCTTGTGAAGATGGGTCACAACGGGGGAAGAGCGTGTGTGGCTGGGCTCCATCTGCTCGGGCTAGATATTGGTTAATCAATTTGGCATACTTTCTTAAACAGTTAAACACATTCACACATCAAGTCTTCTCTTGAGTTGGGGTCGGGGATGGAACAACTGTTGCACATTTGAGTTTGTACTTGTGTGTGTGTGTGTGTGTGTGTGTGTGTGTGTGTGTGTGTGTGTGTGTGTGTGTGTGTGTGTGTGTGTGTGTGTGTGTGTGTTAGTGTGTGTGTGTGTGTGTTAGTGTGTGTGTGTGTGTGTGTGTGTGTGTGTGTGTGTGTGTGTGTGTGTGTGTGTGTGTGTGTGTGTGTGTGTGCCTGTGCGTGTGTGTGTGCATGCGGGGGGGGGGGGGGGGGGGGGGGTGTAGGTCGATCTATGGGTGGAAGGGGAGAGAGGGGCAGAGGTGTTTGTTTGGGAGGGGTGGGGTGAGTGAGTAAATTAATCCCATATCTGTTGACAAAAATGTAGAATTTCTACTACCGACCGTTGTTATGGGCAACAATCCTTCATAGAAGTACTTATATTATTATGCATACTATTTGTCAATTGTGGGAATATATTTAAATATGCAAGATTTTTTTAATATACAGTGCCTTCGGAAAATAC
Organism: Salvelinus namaycush; assembly: GCF_016432855.1. Classification (NCBI taxonomy): domain Eukaryota; kingdom Metazoa; phylum Chordata; class Actinopteri; order Salmoniformes; family Salmonidae; genus Salvelinus; species Salvelinus namaycush. Next base: position 1,802,362 of record NC_052321.1, read on the forward strand.
TTTTCGTATTCAGAGCCTTTGACTTTTTCCACATTTTGTTACATTACAGCATTATTCTAAAATTGATTAAATAAAATTATTTGCTCAGCAATCTACGCATAATACCCCATAATGACAAAGTGAAAACAGGTTTTGAGAAATTTAGCAAATGTATTTAAAAAAACAACAGAAATACCTTATTTACATAAGTGTTCAGACCCTTCGCTATGAGACTCGAAATTGAGTTCAGGTGCATCCTGTTTCCATTGATCATCCTTGAACTGTTTCTACAACTTGATTTACCTGTGGTAAATTCAATTGATTGGACATGATTTGGAAAGTCTCACACCTATCTATATAAGGTCCCACAGTTGACAGTGCATTGTCAGAGCAAAAACCAAGCCATAAGGTCAAAGGAATTGTCCGTAGAGCTCAGAGACAGGATTGTGTCGAGGCACAGATCTGGGAAAGGGTACCAAAACATTTCTGCACCATTGAAGGCCCCAAGAACACAGTGGCCTCCATCATTCTTAAATGGAAGAAGTTTGGAACCACCAAGACTCTTCCTAGAGCTGGCCGCCAGCCAAACTGAGCAATCAGGGGAGAAGGGCCTAGGTCAGGGAGGTGACCAAGATCCCGATGGTCACTCTGACAGAGCTCCAGAGTTCCTCTGTGGAGAGAAGGACAACTATTTCTGCAGCACTCCACCAATTAGGCCTTTATGGTAGAGTGGCCAGACAGAAGCCACTCCTTAGTAAAAGGCACATGACAGCCCGCTTGGAGTTTGCCAAAAGGCACCTAAAGACTCTCAGACCATCAGAAACAAGATTCTCTGGTGTGATGAAATCAAGATTGAACTATTTGGCATGAATGACAAGCGTCATGTCTGGGGTAAACCTGGTACCATCCCAAGCATGGTGGTGGCAGCATCATGATGTGCGGATGTTTTTCAGTGGCAGGGACTGGGAGACTAGTCAGGATCAAGGCAAAGATGAACGGAGAACAGAGAGATCCTTGATGAAAACCTGCTCCAGAGTGCTCAGGACCTCAGACTGTGGTGAAGGTTCACAAATCCAGGAGTGGCTTCGGGACAAGCCTCTGAATGTCCTTGAGTGGCCCAGCCAGAGACTGGACTTGAACCTGATCTAACATCTCTGGAGAGACCTAAAAATAGCTGTGCAACAATGCTCTCCATTCAACCTGACAGAGCTTGAGAGGCTCTGCAGAGAAGAATGGGAGAAACTCCCCAAATACAGGTGTGCCATGCTTGTAGCATCATACCAAAGAAGACTCAAGGCTGTAATGACTGCCAAAGGTGCTTCAACAAAGGTGCTACTTATGTAAATGTGATATTTCATTTTTTTATTTTTTATAAATTAGCAAACATTTCTATAAAACAGTTTTTGCTTTGCCATTATGGGATATTGTGTGTAGATTGATGAGGAACATTTTTTATTTCATACATTTTAGAATAAGGCTGTAACCTAACAAAACGGGGGGAAATTCAAGGGTTCTGAATACTTCCCGAAGGCACAGTATACATGTTTAAATAACTAGATGCAGTAGAACCGAGGTGAAGGCGTTCCAAATGATGTTGGCTGTTAATCTGGCTCTGTACTGTAGGTGGCACCATGTGCTCTTTTTAAAGGATGGGCCCCTAAATCTTAAAGTCCTAGGATCCATGCGTGCAGGGGTGGTCAGCCTGTCACTGGAACGACAACCCAATTTGGGATGGGGGGAGGTTTTGTCAATATTATGGCAAGTATAATCAAAACTTGTTATGGTCAGTGGTGAAATAAGTATAGCTAGTTATAATTGTAATGGCTTAGTAGATAATAAGAAAAGACAATCAGTCTTTACCTGGCTAAAAGAGAAGGAATATAATATCTACTGTTTACAGGAAAATCATTATACACCATTAGACAAAGTTGTATGAAAAAAGGGCTGGAGGGTATATTTCTCCCATGTGGATCCTTTTAAAGATGATCCACGCTTCTATGAAAATATAATGATTTAGCGAGCTTACAGTTAATACATGACTCAATTATTATGGTGGGAGAATATAATACGATACCTTAATGGACAGTAAAGGAAATCACAATACAACCTATCACCCTCAAACACTTAAGGAAATTACGAATATTATGGATATATTAAAACTAGTGGATATATATGTAACGGTAGATTTCCTCCTCTTCGTCTGAAAAAACTAGACACACAACATAGAATGCCCACTCAGCTCACGTCCTGACCAACACTAAAACAAAGAAAACACAAAAGAACTATGGTCAGAACGTGACAATATAGAAGCTTAAATATCCTGATCTAGTAAGATATACAGTACCAGTCAAAAGTTTGGACACACCTACTCATTCAAGGGTTTTTCTTTATTTTTACTATTTTGTACATTGTAGAATAATAATGAAGACATCAACACTATGAAATAACACATATGGAATCATGTAGTAACCAAAAAAGTGTTAAACAAAACAAAATATATTTTATATTTGAGATTCTTCAAAGTAGCCACTCTTTGCCTTGATGACAGCTTTGCACACTCTTGGCATTCTCTCAACCAGCTTCATGAGGTAGTCACCAGGAATGTATTTCCATTAACAGGTGTGCCTTGTTAAAAGTTAATTTGTGGAATTTCTTTCCTTCTTAATGCATTTGAGCCAATCAGTTGTGACAAGGTAGGGGTTGTATACAGAAGATAGCCCTATCTGGTAAAATACCAAGTCCATATTATCGCAAGAACAGCTCAAATAAGCAAAGAGAAACGACAGTCCATCATTACTTTAAGACATGAAGGTCAGTCAATCCGGAAAATGGCAATAACTTTGATGCAGAAAATTACATTGATAGATTGTGCCTTTAATCTGCAATATTAAAGCTGGAAAAAAGCAATTGTGAATCTATATAACGCCAGGAATAAAATGATGGGGAGGGAAGGATGTACAAACAACCAAGTTCACAAAGTGAGAGTGATTCATTTAAAGGGGTATTCAAAGTGAGAGTGATTCATTTAAAGGGGTATTCAAAGTGAGAGTGATTCATTTAAAGGGGTATTCAAAGTGAGAGTGATTCATTTAAAGGGGTATTCAAAGTGAGAGTGATTCATTTAAAGGGGTATTCAAAGTGAGAGTGATTCGTTTAAAGGGGCATTCAAGGTGAGAGTGATTGATTTAAAGGGGGATTAAACGGGAGAGTGATTCATTTAAAGGGGCATTCGGTGCCAATTTTAGTTGCATGATTGTGTGTTGTTTAACACTTGCATGAAGAGACAGAGGGAGGGAACAGAGAGAGAAAAGGAGAGAAAAAAGAGGGAGTGAGGTAACTAGTGATGGAACAGAGAGAATGAGGTAACTAGTGAGGGAACAGAGAGAGTGAGGTAACTAGTGAGGGAACAAAGGGAGTGAGGGAACTAGTGAGGGAACATTTACATTTAACATTTACATTTAAGTCATTTAGCAGACGCTCTTATCCAGAGCGACTTACAAGTACATACATTCATACTTTTTTTTTTTGTACTGAGAGAGTGAGGGAACTAGTGAGGGAACAGAGAGAATGAGGTAACTAGTGAGGGAACAGAGAGAATGAGGTAACTAGTGAGGGAACAGAGAGAGTGAGGGAACTAGTGAGGGAACAGAGAGAGTGAGGTAACTAGTGAGGGAACAGAGGGAGTGAGGGAACAGCGAGAGTGAGGGAACTAGTGAGGGAACAGAGAGAATGAGGTAACTAGTGAGGGAACAGAGAGAGTGAGGTAACAAGAGAGGGAACAGAGAAAGTGAGGTAACTAGTGAGGGAACAGAGAGAATGAGGGAACTAGTGAGGGAACAGGGGGAGTGAGGTAACTAGTGAGGGAACAGAGAGAATGAGGTAACTAGTGAGGGAACAGGGGGAGTGAGGTAACGAGTGAGGGAACAGAGAGAGTGGGGTAACTAGTGAGGGAACAGGGGGAGTGAGGTAACTAGTGAGGGAACAGAGAGAGTGAGGGAACTAGTGAGGGAACAGAGAGAGTGAGGTAACTAGTGAGGGAACAGAGAGAATGAGGTAACTAGTGAGGGAACAAAGGGAGTGAGGTAACTAGTGAGGGAACAGAGAGAGTGAGGTACCTAGTGAGGGAACAGAGAGAGTGAGGTAACGAGTGAGGGAACAGAGAGAGTGGGGTAACTAGTGAGGGAACAGGGGGAGTGAGGGAACTAGTGAGGGAACAGAGAGAGTGAGGTAACTAGTGAGGGAACAGAGAGAGTGAGGGAACTAGTGAGGGAACAGAGAGAGTGAGGGATCTAGTGCGGGAACAGAGAGAGTGAGGTAACTAGTGAGGGAACAGATATAGTGAGGGAACTAGTGAGGGAACTAGTGAAGGAACAGAGAGTGAAAGAGAAGGGAATAGAAAGAGAGTGGGATGTGAAACATGCCAGCTGGAGGGATGGATGCTGTGACGGCCTAATTGGAATAGAGTGGCAGAACATTTTAAAAGTATTGTTTGTTTTGTTTTGTTCCCTCCTTCACTAGACAGCCTGGGCCAAGTGTGTCATCCCTGGTAGATAAAGATGTGACAGGCCTTGATCTGTGTCACAGAGGTGGACAGGGCCCGTAGGTTCAGTTTAGGTGTGTGTGTCGGTGTGTGTGTGTGTGTGTGTGTGTGTGTGTGTGTGTGTGTGTGTGTGTGTGTGTGTGTGTGTGTGTGTGTGTGTGTGTGTGTGTGTGTGCGTCTGTGTGTGTGTGTGTGTGTGTGTGTGTGTGTGTGTGTGTGTGTGTGTGTGTGTGTGTGTGTGTGTGTGTGTGTGTACGATCTTGCAATAACTATATCATTGTACTGTATTCAGGCACAGGCCAAGTTAACCCCATGTGCATTCATACAATGATACCATTCTTACATGAGCACACATAACTCTGACAGAGGTGACTGAATATGGCAAGTGGCTCAGCTAGGGACAGTGTGTGATGTGTGAGTTATCATATCAGACCCCAGCATGGGATGTTTTCAGGCATCGATTGTCACCAATGAACCCTGTGGCAGCAGGTGTGCTTCCTGGGCCATTGGCAGCCACTGTGGGAGAGATGACTGAATTTGGCCAGGCTGAGGCTGTGTGAGGTGCAAATTCTAGCTAATAATGACATCATGCTATTTTTGGAACTTAATCCAGAACTAATGTAAGGTAACACACACATGCATGGATAGCGGTGGAGGCTGGTGGGAGGAGCTATAGGAGGACGGGCTCATTGTAATGGCTGGAATGGAATTCATGGAACGGAGTCAAACATGTTGTTTCCATATATTTGATGTGTTTGATACTGTTCCATTTATTCCATTCCAGACATTACATTGAACCTGTCCTCCTATAGCTCCTCCCACCAGCCTCCTCTGATGGATAGTCAGATAAAAAAAGTGAATTGCTCCCAACCAGGGGGTGTGGTGAAACCAAACCAGGAAGTGACATCATCACTAGTGTCTCACCCTGTGGCGGTCCTCCTCGAACACGGCCTCGTGGACGCTGCAGGCGAACAGGGCAGTGGGCAGCTCACTCAGGTCCATCATCTCTTCCTCTCCGTCCTCATTTTCCTCACATACCATGTCCTCCTCCTCCTCCTCTTCAGGGTCGCTGCTATAGGCCTCCGAGACATTGCTCCAGGCCTTGGCCCCCTCCCGCAGCATGGCCACCCAGGTCCAAAGACACAGAGGCAGGAAACAGAGGCGGAGAGGTGAGCTGCTGGGGGGGTTGAACTTTTCTGGGACTTCTAGCAGGGACAAGACTGGAGAGAGAGAGAAAGATACAAAAATAAAGTATTTTGTTTTTACTTGTCTCAAGTAATCAACTAATCTATCTATTGTATACATTGATGGTGCAATTTCCCTGCTCCTTGCATGGTCTCACAATCTTATGTCAGACAGACAGTTCTAGTCAACAAGTGATGAGAATATTGATCAAACCAGAACACTGCAGATATTCCTATTTGTCCTTATAGGTCTATGGGTGTTTCCCATTATAAGACCTCAACACAAGCATGTATTCCCTTCACCAGGGATCCCCAATTACATTCAGCAGTGGGCAGATTTTTCCTTGAGCAGATGGTAGGGAGGGGGGGGGGAACATAGTTATAAATAATTTGTACACTGCAAATTGACTGCAAGAATCCCAACCAGATATAATACTTGACAAAAACAGAATCATTTCAAACCTTGATCACATTGGGATACGATCACGTGTCTCTCTATTTATGCGTGGGAATACTTGGGAACAGATTTCCTAAATTAAAATCCCTTTGTACTGATTTCCTGGTGATTTCACAGTATTTTATGTCCAACATAAATAAAAGTGTTCAGAAAACATGAATGGGGGGCAAATAAAATCAACTGCTGGCCGAATTTGACACGCGGGGCGCCTATTGGTGAACCGGGGCCCTAAACAAATACATCAGTTGAGGATCATTTCTAAAGCTGTTGTGGGATAGGGTGACATCTGGCGGCCAATAGAAGGATAATTGAAGCACTACCTAACCTGGATTATAAATTAATACATTGTAATAAGAATTTACTATACCGTTCATAATCATAGTTGAGGAAGAAGTCCTTATACAATTTGTACAATTTAATGTATGCTGTCAAGCTGAAATACAATGATGTAGAGTACCAGTCAAAAGTTTGGACACACCTACTCATTCAAGGGTTTTTCTTTATTTTAACTATTTTCTACATTGTAGAATAAAAGTGAAGACATCAACACTATGAAATAACACATATGGAATCATGTAGTAACCAAAAAAGTGTTAAACAAAACAAAATATATTTTATATTTGAGATTCTTCAAAGTAGCCACCCTTTGCCTTGATGACAGCTTTGCACACTCTTGGTGTAACAGTATAACTTTAGTACGTCCCCTCGCCCCGACCTCGGGCGCGAACCAGGGACCCTCTGCACACATCAACAACAGTCATCCACGAAGCATCGTTACCCATCGCTCCACAAAAGCCGCGGCCCTTGCAGAGCAAGGGGAAACACTACTTCTAGGTTTCAGAGCAAGTGACGTAACTGATTGAAACGCTATTAGCGCGTACCCGCTAACTAGCTAGCCATTTCACATCCGTTACATTGGCATTCTCTCAACCAGCTTCATGAGGTAGTCACCAGGAATGCATTTCAATTATCAGGTGTACATTGTTGTTCTAAGTTAATCTGTGGGATTTCATTCCTTTATTAATGCGTTTGAGACAATCAGTTGTGTTGTGACAAGGTAGGGGTGGTATACAGAAGATAGCCCTATTTGGTAAAAGACCAAGTCCATATTATGGCAAGAACAGTTCAAATAAGCAAAGAGAAACGACAGTCCATCAATACTTTAAGACTTGAATCCAGAAAATGTCAAGAACTTTGAAAGTTTCTTAAAGTGCAGTCGCAAAAACCATCAAGTGCAATGATGAAACTGGCTCTCATGAGGACCGCCACAGGAAAGGAAGACCCAGAGTTACCTCTGTTGCAGAGGATAAGTTCGTTAGAGTTACCTCAGAAATTGCAGCCCAAATAAATGCTTCACAGAGTTCAAGTAACAGACATCTCAATATCAACTGTTCAGAGGAGACTGCGTGAATCAGGCCTTCATGGTCAAATTGCTGCTAAGAAACCACTACTAAAGGACACCAATAAGAAGAAGAGACTTGTTTGGGCCAAGAAACACGAGGAATGGACATTAGACCGGTGAAAATCTGTTCAAATTGGAGATTTTTGGTTCAAACCGCCGTGTTTTTGTGAGACGCAGAGTGGGTGAATGGATGATCTCCGCATGTGTGGTTCCCACCATGAAGCATGGAGGAGGAGGTACCAGCTTTGCTGGTGACACTGTCAGTGATTTATTTAAAATGTAAGGCATACTTAACCAGCACGGCTACCACAGCATTCTGTTGCGATACTCCATCCCATCTGGTTTGCGCTTAGTGGGACTATCATTTGTTTTTCAACAGAACAATGACATCCTCCAGGATGTGTAAGGGCTAACCAAGAAGGAGAGTGATGGAGTGCTGCATCAGATGACCTGGCCTCCACAATCACCCGACCTCAACCCAATTGAGATGGTTTGGGATGAGTTGGATAGCAGAGTGATGGAAAAGTAGCCAACAAGTGCTCAGCATATGTGGGAACTCCTTCAAGACTGTTGGAAAAGCATTTCAGGTGCTGGTTGAGAGAATGCCAAGAGTGTGCAAAGCTGCCATCAAGGCAAAGGGTGGCTACTTTGAAGAATCTCAAATATAAAATACTTTTTTTGTTTACAACATGATTCCATATGTGTTATTTCCTAGTTTTGATGTATTCACTATTATTGTATAATGTATAAAATCGTACAAATAAAGAAAAACCCTTGAATGAGTAGGTGTCCAAACTTCTGACTGGTAACGTAACTGTACATGCCATACTTTTCTTTCCAAACCGCAGAATAGCCTACAGACTACAACAAATTAGTAAACCAAAACTGCACAGCATGTCAACAACGCAAGGCTGTAACATTGTAGCCTAACGGAATATTTACTTATCTCTCTTTAAAAGCTACCGATTTGTTTCAAAACTTGTTACATAAGAGCAGCCAGATAAAAGCTTAGCGCGAGCTGAGCTGTCACTAAGGGCGAAACTCCATCAATGTCAAAATGACACACAGCGACATGTCAACGAATCAAAATCTCGCATATATTTACATATTTTTTTATAGTGACATAGACGGAATAGTGGCCTCTTGAAACGACTTACCACTATCATTGAGCAAAAATAAATATTCCAGAATGTCAATATGATTTCTGGTCAAGACAGTCCCTGTCGCCTGAAGAAAAACAGTTGGTTACAGTTGTTGATGTATCTCTCTGACGCAGTGTTTCTTTACATTAGATTATTGTACAATATCTGAGGCAGCCTACACCAGCACCGGTCACTGCCAGGTGAGACCAATGATAACCCAGCTGATGCGCTTTTCTACCAATGGTAATTGAGCAAGGGGAGGATGTTCGTGTTCAAGATTGGTGGCAAGCACGCAGTAAACACACGGCACACTGTACTTTACTGAAGCTCTTCGGTGATATATAGCGACAGTGACAATGGGTTGTAAATATTTGAGATAGTTAACATACCACAAAAACTGCATGACTAGGAAAATATCAAGTCAGAAAACTAATATTTCCGCAATTTCAGCTCACCTCAGAGGGCGAGATTCCAAATTGACTTGTTGCAGCTCATCCATCCTAGTGGAAAAACGACGACATTCTGTCATCACCAAAATTATATTTGGTTACCCTCCCAATTTAATGTTTCATATGGTCATATCTATACATGAATCTTTTGCATGAACGTCAGTAGTATATTATTTATTTGCTTACCTAGTTCATAATACAGCAGCAGTGGTGGCAATGAGGTTAAGGGTTACAAATCATTCATTACAGGAAGAAAACAATAGTATACTGTGAGCTCATTGGTCGTGCCAGTGCCACTGGATTTTCTATTCATAGAAAAGACTGGCAGAATGACAAACAACAAGTGTTGACCAGAGACATTAGTAGTCTATTGTAAATCAGCTCAGTCACTCATGGACATTTCTTCATATTGGTTTAGCTTGCACAGTGATACAAGGAAATGGTCATAACATCTATATAACTTAAGACATTCAGAATCCCATAAGTCCACATAATAAATTGCAGCTAAACTATGGTAGATTCCAACTTAAAAAACATATGTATTTAAAAAGAGCGGAAAAGTGGCGTCACACTCATTGACATTGTTATAAATGGACAGTGTGGTGAGCAGAACAGGGCCACAAAGCGTCTCAGAGTTAAAGTGCTGATCCAGGATTACATGGACAGGGTGGACCTGATCCTAGATCAGCACTCCCAGTCAGACGCTATGTAGATACGAAGCCCGAGCGTCAAATCCATTCCTAACACAAGAAGACCACTTGAGTAAAGCCTTCCAACCTTTATCATATGTTTCAAACACAATAAATATGTTTTTTTTTTTTACATCTTCCACCATTTCTTTCAGTTTTACATGAAATTCACACAATCATTGTGCATTTAAGACCATAGTCCCAACTACAACTTGCTGATTCAAATGCAACTAAAATAACTTCAAACAATAACAGTTTATAACCATTTTGGTCATTTTCGGATTAAGCAGTCGTACACCGTCTTGCTCGTCAGAGGCAGAATTGTGGGGTGACTTCAACTGCTCAAGCAAAATATACAAGGAAAACTGCAGACAGTATTCATTGGCAAGTCTATTGAAAGAAATCCTGCAGAAATGCATTAACATGGAATAAGTCACTCAATCTTATGTGGCGAACAGACAACAGCAGGGAGAAACAGGCAGGGTGCTTTAGTCTAAGGCACATTAATGTCCAAAGGTATGACATGATGTCTATGGGCCTGGATTGCGTGGATCCAGGTCGATGTTTGTCCGTGGTCAGTGACAACTTCAGGATACTTCAGTACCTTTCTTGGAATGATTTGCAGAAGTAAAGCTAATGTATCATTGCAGGAATAAAGCTAAAGTCTCATGGTTGAAATGCCCCTCATTGCAGTCCGGAGATAGGAAGACATTAAAAGAGGAGTGTGCAGCTCAGTTCAATTACTGTAGAGCAGGGGTCCCCAAACTTTCACTCAAACACCCCTTCCAGTTTTGGGGAACATCCCCCCCCATTTAAAGCAAATTTTCTCAAATTGCTATACATTTTGTCATGTTTAATGTGATATTTGAGTGACTCAAACATAAAATCTAAGGGCTAAAAAAAAACTATCTAGAAAATGTTAGCCGACATGGGCTAGTTGATCTGGACATTTCTGACAAGTTATACATAGCTCACTAAGGAAGGCAATGACTGACATGACAAGAGGAACTGATGATGCACTACCCAATTTAGAAATTGCACCTTCTGCATTCTGGGAGCCCCCCCCCAAAAAGAACAATAATAAATGTTTATTTTTTCTGGGGGGGGGGGGGGGGGGGGGGGGGGCACCCCACAGTTTGGGAACCACTGCTGTACAGCATGATTCTGACAACCCACAAAACACTTCCTTAATGTTATACATGGCCAGATGGGGGTAACATAGTAATGATGACATCATCCTACACTGAGTCTATGGTTACATCCCTATTCTGAACCCTTTTCCAGACGTGTGCACCACTTCAGGAGAAGGGTGGAGGATTGAGACGCAGCCTACGGGGGGGGGGGGGGGGGGGGGCATTGGTTTGAAGCACGTCTGAAGGGTGCCTCAGTCGTTCTTCAGGTCAGCCGAACTATAGGGGGCAGCGGTGGGACTGGGTGTGACTGCCAGCTGGTCATGATCCGGCTCTGGTAGAGTGGCGGGCACCACGCTGTCATTGTTAACCAGGGCACCATAGGAAAATGAACCGTTATAGTCCGGCTGCACCGCTCGCCAGCCCTTGTCGTGAATGGTGGGAATACCTGCGTTTAGGAAAAGGGGTGAGAATGACGTAAATTCATAACATAAGGTGAATCTATAACACAAGGCATATGTCATTAACTCAATGTGACTTTGAATTCATGGCAATGGTGCAGAGAAACCAATTGACCTATTGGCTTTTTGTTTCTAGATTTGTTTTTAAAATGTTCCCGTTAGATTGCCTGTGTCGCGTGGAGAACACCATGGTGGCATCAATCATAATTCACAGGTAGCTTTTTTTTGTTAACGTTGCTAGACAGTCAAGCGAGTTTTGATATCAAAGTCAGAAGATGCAAGGAATTTACCGTACAACGTCGGCAAGCTATTGAATTCGTATTGGGGACAATGGAGGGGGGGGGGGCATGCGTCGCGGCAAAGGGAACTGTACCTTCATTACCTTGCGACATGTCCATTGTCACATAAGGTTCAAAGGCCTTTAGCCTCTTCCTGTTCTTGGTGATCAGGAAGACTCCCAGGAAACAAGAGAAACATCTAATGAAGGACAGAGATAAGACATTACATGGCTATCAATCACATAGCACTTCCTATCATTAACTAATAGGAAAAAACAACCATCTCATTTGTTTAATCGTCTGATAGCCCTAGTTTTGGGGCCATATCACCATATGTCCAGTCTGACACATGTAAACATATAATAGTGGACAATTATAGAACAGCCTACTCACCCCAACAAAAACATGCATATGTGAAGAATGTCTTCGTGATTAAACTCCAGGTAAAATATGGCTCCTGTAAATGTGAAGGGAAAAAAAGACTGATGTTCACATCTTCTTGAGCTGTGATTCCACAGAGGTTAAATTGACAATGTCAGCAGCTCTCTTACCTGCGACAATGGCAAAGGACGTGGATAAGATGTAGTTTACACAGGCTATCATGGAGGAGTTGTACAGGTGAGTAGCCTGGGAGAGAAACCTGAGAGGATTCACAATGAGGTGGCAGTCAAACACAATACAAGTGTCTTACAAAGCATAAGACCTTATATATAATATAAACAATACATGTAGTTACCCTGTAGGCTACTCATGGAATACTTACCACATACAGTACTTACCACATACAGTACCAGTCAAAAGTTTGGACGCATTCATTTCACTGGGACTGTATATGCTCAAATATTTGTATTTTCTTGGAAAATGGAATGAAGGGTTAGCTAATGGTAACTGCCTGTGCACTCACGTAGCCTGGAAGACCACGGTGGCAACCATGCAGACAAACATGACGTAGAAGATGGGGTAGTTGAGCTGCATGGTGCCCTGGACGCTGAGAACCAGCATGCCTGCCACCGCTTTCACTGTGATGACCGTCACAGAACCTGGGGAAGAAGCACCATGCAGTAGGGTGGTTAACAAGCCCTTTAAAAAGAGAAACGTTAGTGAAAAGAGCAACTTTCAGTAAAGAGCAACTTTCATGAAAAACGTAACATTTTTTTTGAATTCCGTTGTTTAGACCCGAGTTCAATTCCTATCAAGCAAATATTGGACTGTTTTTCACAGCTCTACCTATCAGTGGGTTGAGGTCTTCACACACACACACACACCTTTGCTGTTCTCTGTTGCTGATAGTATTTTGTTGCTAAATATTGAACATTAATATTTTGCCGTCGTCCAACTTACCGAGCAGCGCCACCAGCAGGAGAATGACAACAAGGTAATTAGCGTTGCGCTGCTTGTAGAAGTACAGCAGAAGACAGAAGGTAATAATCTCCAGTAACTGTCCGTAGAAAACCCAAACAACAACAGGAGATATTACAGCAGGACATTGGCTCTTATAAATAGCCCATTTATCATAACTAACATAGAGGCGGGGGAAATCGGGTTGCCAAAGAAAACAACCTGGTGAAAAAAAGTTAGGCTCTTGTCCAGAGCGGCGTAAAATCGGATACTTCACCTTTCTGTGCATAATTAGAATGTATGTAGACTTAAGAGTATTTATGAAATCCCTCAATCCATTCTCCTATACAGAATCAAATGTCTTACCACATACAAGAGGAAGGGCCATCCTACGACCTGTTTCACTATGTTCTCCGCAGTAAGCTTCTGGTGATAGTTGGGTCCGAACGTGGCAAAGAGGTAGGTCCCGGCTACCGTCAAGATACATCCAAGGAAAGACAAAACGTATCGCTCTAGTCAAAGACAAGCATTCATGTTAGCATTAACATGCATTGTATAGAAATGCTTTTGGGACACAAACTTTCCAAATATGGGTTTTGTATTTCTAAAATGCTAGGTAAATGGCTGCATATACAGTACATTTTTTTTTATTGTTTTTGAATAACCATCCAAACAAATATTCAGAGACTTTTCGCCTATTTCCCCAAAATGGGGGGAATGGGCGAAAATCCATAGCAAATAGCAGCATGTGTAGTGGGACCAGTATTTGCATTGTCTCAGCATAATTTTCATACAATTTGCCAAAAGCAGAATGTCAGTTCCAACACCGAATCATAAAATGTAAAATACCCATTGAACTTACTTAAAAATTCTTTTGGCTTCCATTTCTCTCTCAGGAAAATGAAACCTAAGATTGAACTTGCTGAAAAGAAGAAAAAACAAAATGTTCATTAAACATGATTAAAATAAATGCCACATTACATGTAGGCATTGTTTGCTTTCCGAAATATCGATAATATAGTTATAAACAACTTCAATCTGGGACACATTTCCTTTTATTTCATGTCAACATTAAATTCCACATTCAGGGTTGTATTCATAAGTTGACACTGTTGCAAAACGTTTTGCACCGTAGAAAAAACATTAGCAACGGAAAACCGTTTTGTCCAAACGGGAAACGTTTTGCAATGAAAACAAGAGTTTCTTTTGGACAAATTCAGGTAGGTCGCTCCCCGTTCCGTTCGCTTCTCTTTGGTTTCTAGTGAATACACCCCCGGCTATGATAGGCCAAGCTCCCGAGCAGTGAGAGTGAAGTGTAATTTGCTTACCTATGACAGACACTGCATTCAATGGAGCGATTAGAGATAAAGGTGCAAAGGCATAGGAGACAAAGTTGGCTGCTTCTCCTAGAACGGTAAGTGCCAGGCCACACCACCATGTTTTGGTTCGGTAGAAGGCACGGGGGTCCTTAGTCCCTGCTAATGTTACATGGCTGTATTTCTGGAGAATTCAGGAAAATAAAGACTATTAAATAGAACCACTGTTGTACAAATATTGTGTCTCTTTGGACACCCACTCCTTGTTATATCCAAAACATACAACATGAGGGTTGGCAGTTGCCTGAGCTTACCTGAATGCTTACAGCGATGCTGACAAGCAAATTACCAAAAATGGCCAGCAAGGTTCCAATTAGGTTTTCCTGTAAATGCAAACAAACAAATCCATTCACTTAGGGGTCATAAATATTTCAAGAGACACTTCAAATATGTGGGCAGTGACACAGGTGACATGTAGGCCACACCCACATTATGTTATTGCATGGATACAGAGTGTATTAATGGAATGTGATATCTTCGAATGAATAAGACTAATCACAAAACTTTAAACGCCTTAATGTAACTAATAAAACAGGCAGTGGATCTAATAAACATGTTGGACATACTCATCCAGCTGTTTCAAGTTACAGACTGAACATTTGACAAAATGTATCTTAATGCATCGCTCTTTGGCTACATTTGACCATTTCTTTTTTTAAACTGCTATTTGCGGTTCATAACAGGATGTAACACTCGCCACGACGCATCATATTCTCACCGTATAGGAATCGCCGCCGACTGCAGTATATTCTACTCCCGCCATTCTGGTTGAGGAAAATATCTATTCATCAACAGCAGGCAAACATTTCCAGAGACATCATGTATCTGTCAAAATGCAACTTCAATCAATAAACAATAGCAATAGTTAATTTTCCAGTAAGTCCCTTCTACGAGAGGAACGCCATCTTTGGATGCTTGTACTTCCGGATTCTATTTTACACACAGCTGTTACGCATGACGCACAGAGATACATTTGAATGCCGCTGGAAGAAAGACCAAAAACAAACACCGATGCTGTGATAGAAAATGCGAGAGAAACCTTCAACTACAATCCTTTGGATGACTGGCGCGGTGATGGGGGACTACGAGAGCAATTTAGTAGATTGGAGTTGCATGCCCAAATGGTTTGTTCATCTTGCAAATAAAGAAGACAAATTCACCAAAAAAAATAAATTCGTGTGATTTATTTTGTGTGTAGGCCTATTGCTAATGGAAATTATTGCCACGAATTTAACAATAGTTGTTTTCTTGCCAATGTTGTTTATTTTGCATAATATGCTCCATTCAACTGTCGCACTGTCACATCAGTACAGTAGGCCGCGCCAACGAGCCACTTCTTCAAATAGGCTAAGAAAAGGCTACATGATGGAGGTAACTACCTATGTATGGAGTCAACACGTGCGTTTATTATTTACAGTATGAAGGAGTCTAGGTTTTTGCGTTTATTATTTACAATATGAAGTAGTCTAGGTTTTTGCGTTTATTATTTACAGTATGAAGGAGTCTAGTTTTTTGCGTTTATTATTTACAGTATGTTTTTTTTTTACCTCAATAAAAACTTATTTTATCATAATGGGAGAACAAATTGTAATAAATAACCACTACATTAAAGCTATACGCTTGCAAACCAGAGGTTCATAAAGTTTTATTCCAATGACTGTTCGTCTATCCACCACAACATACCTGTGACATGTGTAATGGTAGGATACAGCAATGTGTTCAATTTGGGATCGGCCTGTGCGTTGTACTTTCTATGGTGTTATTATTAAAACTGGGTGGTAACCGGGGCCACCCTGGTGACAGATCATCATAATCTGATGCCATTCAGTTATTTTTGACGTTGATTAATGAAACGCAAGCTTTGCTATTGTGCCATACAGTCCTACGGGCATTTGACAGGCCCTGCACTGCGTCACAGTCACCGGTTCCATACGCGTTCCCTGCAATTGTAGCTTTAGGCAAGGTCAACAGAGGGAGGGTGTATTGTGCCTGTGAAAGACGGGATGAAAATATTTGGCCCACCAATTTAACACACGGAGATCACGCCTGTACACCTGTTCTAGATGAGTCATGACTAACTAATTTGTTAAATGAAAATACATTCAGAGGATTTGCAAAGGGGACTGGAGAAAAGCCATGGTCAAATATAAATAATAAAACAAAGGTGAATGATGGAGATGGATACAATAAGCTAGCTATGTCACATTTATGACAAGATTGAGAAGGCTATGTCACATTTATGATAAGATGAAATATGTCAGACAGACAGACAGTCTTAATGTGAGGATGTATTACTATTTGTTACTTGTGGTGAATAAGCAAATAGATTACATGTAGTCTATATTTTGTATTTAGTTTGTTGGAAAAAACTGAACATTGTCATCTTCAACTTCAATCACCCACAAGATCTCATAGCAATATATGTCCAGTAGAGGGAGTACCTTTCCTGGGCTTCATTTTGTAGACTATTTGATCATGGAAAGTGTCCTCCTTACCTTGAGTAGGTGAATTCCATTATAAACGCAGACAAATAAAACATATATATATATATATGTGTGTGATTTGTATAAGTGATAGTTACAGCCCTGAAGCAAACAATTATTTTGTATTACTAATAACCAGAACAACTCTGCCTCTTGGATTTAGCCCACCCATGAACAAGAAGAGAATCAACCCTCATACTGTAGGAAGGATATTCCCTCACACGGGGACACAACAACACAAGCTGAGGGAATTGATGTGATACGTTGTCAATTTGCAGTTGGAAGTGTACTATCACTTTGCATAGAGAGCAGAGTTTTTAGTCAGACGGGAAATTGCCAATAGACTCACTCAATCATTGGGGACATGTAGCCAGTGTTGACAATAACTGACAAAGCCCATGGCAATGATGCTATGAGACACAGTGAATAACAAACTAAAGTTGGCACATTGACATGGATGAAAGCGAAGGTAAAAGGAGGAGAGGAGGAGAGCGCATAGATGCCAGAAGGAATTATACAATGAGCAAAGTGATCATGCTGTTTGTATGTGGTTGCTATGAAAGTGAACTGTGTTTGCGTGTGATCAGGGGTGTATTCATTCTCAAACGGAAACAAACGGAACGAAACGGGGATAAACATACCTGAATTTGTCCAATAATCTCTCGTTTGTAACTGTTGGTCTAATGACTACACCTTAGAACAGCTAGATGCAGGCAAGTGTGCAAGGTGGGATTGAATGTGTCACTGTCTGTCACCTTGATAACTTAAAAATGTCTTTTGACCTGTGTACCTACATTGAACACTTTCATTCGTAGGCTAGGTTGTTGCAACCTCATGATGTGTATAGGGAAAAGTTGAGTATCAAGTAGTATCCTAAACCTATCCATGTTACATTGAGCTGGGTGAATGGAATATGAATGACAGTCATCCAATATGCTGCAGTAGAAATAAGTCCATGTTTATGAAAATAAATTGTCCTCGCTCATCTTAAACAGCACCGCCTGACACGGATGTGTGTGTGACGCTTACTGCATCCATTTTTACTAAACAGTATGTTCTAAATAGTATGTAGTACGATTAGTACTCAGTATATAAGTATAAGTAAGTAGGCGAGACAGATTTCGAAACATGATCTGTGACTATGAATGAATATGTGTGTGTGTGTGTGTGTGTGTGTGTGTGTGTGTGTGTGTGTGTGTGTGTGTGTGTGTGTGTGTGTGTGTGTGTGTGTGTGAGCGTGTGTGTGTGTGTGTGAGCGTGTGTGTATGTGTGAGCATGTGTTTGCATATGAGTGTGTGTGAGCGTGTATGTGCATATGAGTGTGTGAGTGTGTGTGTGTGTGAGCGTGTGTGTGCATATATGAGTGTGGGTGTGTGTGTGTTTGTGAGCGTGTGTGTGCATATATGAGTGTGTGTGCATATATGAGTGTGTGTGTGTGTGTGTGTGTGTGTGTGTGTGTGTGTGTGTGTGTGTGTGTGTGTGTGTGTGTGTGTGTGTGTGTGTGTGTGTGTATGCATATATGAGTGTGTGTGTGTGGGGGGTCCTGGGGCTATGCGCCAAAGGGGAGAGGGTCCATCTTACTCGGGCCCTTAGAGGGTCATACATACTGCATAGTGGACCGACCAGTTCAGTTTACCACCTGTATCCGCCCACCTATAACAACCGTTGGAGTTTCTACAGCTGTTGAGCTATCTAGCTATGATAGCCCACAGGGGGTAAGGGAGGATCAATCCGCTACTCCAAAAAACAATCCCCTAATATTTTGTCATTGTAATAGCTTTGAATGCAAACAACTTCCTGGTTCTACAGTCAAGGTTAAAGGCGAGCTGCAGGTCGTTTTACTGGGGGGTTGAATGGGTAGGACTGGAGAAAGGTTGTGGCGTTTCATAAGCCCCAGTAGAAGGTGTGACTCGCACAGTCGTGGATGTGGGGGGGGGGGGTGCATTAAGATGTTGGTCTAATGCGCTATGACGGATGCAGTGTCAAAGTAAAGTGTTGGGATCAGAGGTGATGTATAGGATTCAG
Source organism: Salvelinus namaycush (assembly GCF_016432855.1). Classification (NCBI taxonomy): domain Eukaryota; kingdom Metazoa; phylum Chordata; class Actinopteri; order Salmoniformes; family Salmonidae; genus Salvelinus; species Salvelinus namaycush. The sequence continues at coordinate 1,821,295 of NC_052321.1, forward strand.
GGATAGTGTTGGGATCAGTAGGGGTGTGTAGAAGTTAGGGTTAGTGTTGGGATCAGAGGGGATGTGTAGGAGTTAGGGTTAGTGTTGGGATCAGATGTCATGTGTAGGATTCAGGGATAGTGTTGGGATCAGTAGGGGTATGTAGGCGTTATGTTATGTGTTGGAGTCCTCTCATCACACCATTGTCTTTTTTGCTGCATCTCACATTTAACATTGTTCTGTCTTTGGGGCAAGAGATATTGTGTTTTGTTTTGGATGTTTGGGAGGTAAAGCACATGATTGATGGTGTGTGTGTTCGTGTCTGTGTGTCTGTTTATGTTCATGCGTGCTAATATTTATATTGTCATATATAACATTCTATTATTTATGTTATCATATTTAACTATCTAATATTTATATTGTCATATATAACTGTCTAATATTTATATTGTCATATTTAACTGTCTAATATTTATATTGTCATATTTAACTATCTAATATTTATATTGTCATATATAACATTCTATTATTTATGTTATCATATTTAACTATCTAATATTTATATTGTCATATATAACTGTCTAATATTTATATTGTCATATTTAACTGTCTAATATTTATATTGTCATATTTAACTATCTAATATTTATATTGTCATATTTAACTATCTATTATTTATGTTATCATATTTAACAATCTAATATTTATGTTGTCATATATAACTATATATTATTTATATTGTCATTTAACTATCTAATATTTATATTATGTCATATATATCTATTATTTATGTTGTCATATTTAACTATCTTTTATTTATGTTATGTCATATTTAACTATCTTTTATTTATGTTATGTCATGTTTAACTATCTATTATTTATATTTATGTATCCATTTTTTATATTGTCATATATAACTATCGCGTTTAGCTATATGGATGTCACTCATTCTCGTTTGCCATCCTTGGTTGCCATGCGTTGGTTGCCATGCGTTGGCGATGCCCACCATCTCCGTAGGAATGCACATCAGTTGGTGTTGGTGACAAGTGTCCCTAAAGTACACTTTCATCAGACAAACCAGTTTCAAAAAGCAAACAATCCTGCAGGCGGCCAAAACATTCGTCTCTAATCATGGCTGAAGAATACATGTACATTAGGAAAAACAAGAGGAAGGAAGGGTATGTTATTACTGTACAGCATGTCACTTTTTCAGGAAGGCTGTTTGGTTTCCTTTTGAGCAATGAGGTGGTACTCCATTTTGCAGAGGAATGTTGTGTCGTTATGAGGTAGTGGCAGAGCAGGAATTTCTTAAATCCTTTCTACCTGTCCTGACTTGTCTCCTTGCACGTTCAGGAATACAGAGGCTTTGATTCATAAAGGTGACGGTGACAGTGGCAATGCTAGGAAGAACATTATAGGAATGGTTTGGGTGGGTGTGATTGTGCATACCTTTGCCTTGAGTATGACTTTAATTATGATTCTGCATTGATTGGATCATTATGTTTGTTTTAGGACAAGCACCCATCGGGAACATTGCTTTCGGAAGCATGTGCCAATTTAACAATCTCTTAATCTTAAAGACTACCCTCAAATTATCAGGTAATTTCCTGTTCAATGGGGCTTTTTTTTGAGGTTGAGAAGTCGATAGCCCCATTGAGAGGCTGTTACTTACGCATCTACAACTGTTGATGCTCACTATCAAACTCTTTTCCTTGAGATGTCTTTAAATGTGGAATTCAGGCAGTATGAAATCCTCTTCATTACATTCCTTCTATTCCTTAAATAGCTACTCTGCCAGTCCAGAACATTCTATTATTAGTAACAGCGTGCAACCTCTATGTCCTCGTATCACTGACCTTACATATGTTTATTTATTTATTTTTATAACCTTTATTTAACTATGCAAGTCAGTTAAGAACAAATTCTTATTTACAATGACAGCCTACAGGGGAACAGTGGGTTAACTGCCTTGTTCAAGGGGAACGACAGATTTCTACCTTGTCAGCTCGGAGATTCAATGCAGCAACCTTTCGGTTACTGGCCCAACGCTCTAACCACTAGGCTACCTGCCGCCCCAGGTTCACTACCTATCATATGCCAGGTCATCTACATAATAAAGCTCATATGTCTTCACTGTATTGAGTTACCAAACAAAACCTCTGAAGCCCAGATTTCTAAAGGCAGCAGCACGATCCCAGCGCCTGGCCATATAGAACATGATATGGATCATTGGTCTCAGAAAGTGTAATCATTAGGACTTGAACAAAACCACTCAAATCCCTGTCCTTCCATCCCGCCAGGCCCATAAGCCCGAAAATGTATTGTCCTGCCGTAGGGACAGTGTAGCCGTACCTGCTGAGTAGAAACAGGAGTCAACCTGCTCAGTAGAAACACAGGAGTCAACCTGCTCAGTAGAAACAGGAGTCAACCTGCTCAGTAGAAACAGAGGAGTCAACCTGCTCAGTAGAAACAGAGGAGTCAACCTGCTCAGTAGAAACAGGAGTCAACCTGCTCCTCAGTAGAAACAGAGGAGTAAACTCGACTCCGTAGAAACAGAGGAGTCAACTGCTCAGTAGAAACAGAGGAGTCAACCTGCTCTCAGTAGAAAGAAACAGGACGTCAACAGCTCATTAGAAACAGAGGAGTCAACTGACTAAGTAGAAACAGGATTGTCAACCTGATCAGTAGAAAAACAGAGGATTAAACTGCTCAGTAGAAACAGAGAGTCAACTTGCTCAGTAGAAACAGAGGCGCAACCGCTCAGTAGAAAACAGAGGAGTCAACGCCCTTCTCAGTTAGAAAAAGTAGTCAACCTGCTTAGTAGAACAGAGGAGTCAACTGCTCCGTAGAAACAGAGGAGCAACCTGCTCATTAGAAACAGAGTAGAACCTGCTCATTAGAAAACAGGAGTCAACCTGCTCAGTAGAAACAGGGAGCAACCCGTTCAGTAGACGAGGAGTCAACCTGTAGAAACAGAGGAGTCAACCTGCTCATTAGAAACAGAGGAGTCAACCTGCTCAGTAGAAACAGAGGAGTCAACCTGCTGAGTAGAAACAGAGGAGTCAACCTGCTCATTAGAAACAGAGGAGTCAACCTGCTCAGTAGAAACAGAGGAGTCAACCTGCTCAGTAGAAACAGAGGAGTCAACCTGCTCAGTAGAAACAGGAGTCAACCTGCTCAGTAGAAACAGAGGAGTCAACCTGCTCAGTAGAAACAGAGGAGTCAACCTGCTCAGTAGAAACAGAGGAGTCAACCTGCTCAGTAGAAACAGAGGAGTCAACCTGCTCAGTAGAAACAGGAGTCAACCTGCTCAGTAGAAACAGAGGAGTCAACCTGCTCAGTAGAAACAGGAGTCAACTGCTCAGTAGAACAGAGGAGTCAACCTGCTCTTAGAACAGAGAGTAACTGCTCAGTAGAAACACAGGAGTCAACCTTGCTCATTAGAAACAGAGGAGTCAACCCTGCTCTTAGAAACAGGAGTCAACCTGCTTCAGTTAGAAACAGAGGAGTCAACCTGCTCATTAGAAACAGAGGATCAAACTGCCTCAGTAGAAACAGGAGGAGTCAACCTGCTCAGTAGAAACAGGAGTCAACCTGCTCAGTAGAAACAGGAGTCAACCTCTCCTCTGCTCAGTAGAAAACAGGAGGAGCAACCTGCTCTCAGTCGAGTAAGATAAGAAACAGAGGAGTCAACAACATGAACTCGTTAGAAACAGGAGTCAAACACTGCCCGCTCAGTAGAAACAGAGGAGTCAACCTGTCAGTAAGAAACAGAGGAGTCAACCTTCTCAGTTAGAAACAGAGGAGTCAACCTGCTCAGTAGAAACAGGAGTCAACCTGTCTCAGTAGAAACGAGGAGTCAAACTGCTCATTAGAAACAGAGGATCAACCTGCCCAGTAGAAACAGAGGAGTCAACCTGCTCAGTAGAAAACAGACGGAGGGCAACCTGCTCAGTAGAAACGAGGAGTCAACTGCTCAGTAAAACAGAGGAGTCAACCTGTCTCAGTAGAAAAAGAGGAGTCAACTGCTCAGTAGAAACAGAGTCAACCTGCTCAGTAGAAAAGATAACCTCTCAGTAGAGGGAGGGACAAGGAGTCAACCTGCTCAGTAGAAACAGAGGAGTCAACCTGCTCTGTAGAAACAGGAGTCAACCAGCTCATTAGAAACAGAGGAGTCAACCTGCTCAGTAGAAAGAAAACAGAGGAGTCAACTCTCAGTAGAAACAGGAGTCAACCTGCTCAGTAGAAAACAGAGGATCAGTCAACAATAGCCTCAGTAGAAACAGAGGAGTCAACCTGCTCCTTAGAAACAGGAGTCAAACCTGCTCAGTAGAAACAGAGGAGTCAACCTGCACAGTAGAAAACAGAGGAGTACAACCTGCTCAGTAGTAAAACATGGAGTCATAAACCTGCTTCAGTTTAGAAACAGAGTGATGTCAAACCTGACTCAGTAGAAACAGAGGATAGTCAACCTGCCGCTGTAGAAAGAAAAGGAGTCCAACTCCGCTCATTAGAAACAGAGGAGTCAACCTGCTGGAGATCCTTAATGGCATACGTACTATAATTAGGCTGAATACAATTGAGGAGGTTTTGGGGCTTAAGGGTCCTGCTCCGTGTGTGTGTGTGTGTGTGTGTGTGTGTGTGTGTGTGTGTGTGTGTGTGTGTGTGTGTGTGTGTGTGTGTGTGTGTGTGTGTGTGTGTGTGTGTGTGTGTGTGTGTGTGTGTTTGTTTGTGTGCAGAGGTGAGTAATGTCCTCGTAAGTCACAGTAGCAACGGGACAGTGTTGCCATGACTGTACCGCGTGTAACATTATGGACAGTGTTGCCATGACTGTTATACCGCTGTAACATATGACAGTTTGCCATGACTGTTACCGCTGGATCACATTATGGACAGTGTTGCCATAGGTAACGCTGATAACATTATTGACAGTGTTGCCATGACTGTACACTTGTAACATTGTGACAGTGTTGCCATGACTGATACCAGCTGTAAACATTATGACAGGTTGTCCACGACTGTACGCTTGTAACATTATGACAGTGTTGCCATGACTGTACCGCTGTAACATTATGACAGTGTTGCCATGGACTGTACCGCGTAACATATGACAGTGTCGCCATGACTACCGCTGTAACAGTATGACAGTGCTGCATGAATGTACCCGCTGTAACATTAGACAGGTGTTGCCATGACTGTACCGCTGTCCATTATGGACATGAGTGTTTGCCATGACTGTACGCTGTAACATTCTGGACAGTGTTGCCCATGACTGTATCGCGTTAACATTATGACAGTGTTGCCATGATGATACGCCTTGTAACATTATGGACAGTGTTTGCCATGACGGTACCGCGTAACCATTATGACAAGTGTTGCCATGACTGCTACCGCTGTAACATTATGACAAGTTGTGCCAGACCTGTACCGCTGTAAAATTATGACAGTGTTGCCATGGACTGTCGCGTAAGTTAGACAGTGTTGCCATGACTGTACCGCTGTAACATTATGACAGTGTTGCCATGACTTGTACCGCTGTAACATTATGACAGTGTTTAGCCATACTGATTACCGCGGTAACATTATGGACAGTGTTGCCATGACTGTACCGCTGTAACATTATTGACAGTGTTGCCATGACTGTACCGCGTACATTCTGACAGTGTTTGCCATGGACTGTACGCTGTAACATTAGGGACCAGTGTTGCCCGGACTGTATCGCGGTAAACATTGACAGTGTGCCATGACTGTACCCGCTGAACCATTAGACAGTGTTGCCATGACTGTAACGCTGTAACATTCTGACAGTGTTGCCACATGACTGTATCGCTGTAACATTATAGACAGTGTTGCCATGACTGTAATCGCTGTAACATTATGGACAGTGTTGCCATGACTGTACCACCGTAAACATTATGAATGACTGTATCGCTGAACATTATACAGTCCTGCCATGACCTGTACCGCTGTAAACCATTATGACAGTGTTGCCATGACTGTACCGCTGTAACATTATGACAGTGTTGCCATGTACCTGTACCGCTGTAACATTAGCAGTGTTTGCCATGACTGTTACGCTGTCACGTTATGACAGTGTTGCCATGACTGTACCGACTGTAACATTCTGGACCGGTTGCCATGACTACCGCTTGTTGTAACATTATGAACAGTGTTGCCAATGACTGATACCGCTGTAACATTATGAACAGTGTTGCCATGACTGTCACCGCTATAACATTATGACAGTGTTGCCATGACTGTACCGCTGTAACATTATTGACAGTGTTGCCATGACTGTACCGCTGTACGTTATGACAGTGTTGCCATGACTGTACCGCTGTCACATTCTGACAGTGTTGCCATGACTACCCGCTGAACATTATGACAGTGTTGCCTATGACTGTATCGCGTAACATTATGACAGTGTGCCATGACTGTTACCGCTGTAACACTTATGACAGTGTTGCCATGACATGTACACGCTGTAACATTATGACAGTGTTGCCAAGGACTGTACCGCTGTAACATTATGACATGTTGCCATGACTGTACCGCTGAACTGTTATGACAGTTGTTTTGCCATGACTGTACCCTGTAACATTGTGACAGTGTTGCCATGAATACCGCTGTAACATTATGACCAGTGTTGCCATGACTTGCTACCGCTGTAATATGACGTGTTGCCATGATGTACGCTGTAACATTATGACAGTCCGACCACTGTAGCTGCTATGACAGTGTAACGACTGTAGCTGTAACATTATGACAGTGTTGCCATGACTTACCGCCTGTAACATTATGACAGTGTTGCCATGACTGTTACCGCGCTGTAACATTATGGACAGTGTTGCCATGACTGTACCGCTGTAACATTATGACAGTGTTGCCATGACGTACCGCTGTAAAAATTGGACAGTGTTGCCATGACTGTACGCTGTAACATTATGACAGTGTTGCCATGATGCTACCGCTGTAAACATTATGACAGTGTTGCCCATGACTGTACCGCTGTAACATTATGACAGTGTATTGCCATGACTGTACCGCTGTAACATTATGACAGTGTTGCCAGACTGGTACCGCCTGTAACATTATGATAGCCATGACTGTACCGCTGTAACATATGACAGTGTTGCCATGACTGTACCGCTGTAAACATTATGGACAGTGTTGCCATGACTGTACCGCTGTAACATTATGACAGTGTTGCCATGACTGTACCGCTTGTAACATTATGACAGTGTTGCCAGACTGTACCGCTGTAACATTAGTGACAGTAGTTGACATGACTGGTACGCCTGTAACATTATGACAGTGTTGCCATGACTGTACCGCTGTAACATTATGACAGTGTTGCCATGACCTTTACCGACTGTAACATTATGACAGTTGCCATGACTGTACCGCTGTAACATTATGATCAGTGTTGCCATGACTGTTACCGCTGTAACATTATGACAGTGGTTATGACTGTACCCTGTAACTTATGACAGTGTTGACATCGACTGTACCGCTGTAACATTATGACAGTGTTGCCATGACTGTATCGCTGTAACATTATGACAGTGTTGCCATGACTGTACCGCTGTAACATTATGACAGTGTGCCATGACTGTACCGCGTAACATTATGACAGGTGTTGCCATGACTGTACGCTGTAACAATATGACAGTGTGCCATGACTTACCGCTGTAACATCTATGACAGTGTTGCACATGACTGTACGCTGTAACATTATGACAGTGTTGCCATGACTGTACCGCTGTAACATTATGACAGTGTTGCCATGACGCTACGCTTGTAACATGACAGTGTTTGCCATGACTGTACCGCTGTAAATTATGACAGTGTTGCCATGACGTACCGCTGTAACATTATGACAGTGTTGCCATGACTGTACTCGCTTGTAACATTATGACAGTGTGCCATGACTGTACGCGTTGAACATTATGACAGTGTTGCCATGACTGTACCGCGTATACATTATGACAGTGTTGCCAGACTGTACGCTGTAACATTATGACAGTGTGCCATGACTGTATAGCTGTAACTTATGACAGTGTTGCCATGACCGACTCAGCGCTGTAACATTATGACAGTGTTGCCATGACTGTATCGCTGTAACATTATGACAGTGTTGCCATGACTGTACCGCTGTAACATTATGACAGTGTTGCCATGACTGTACCGCTGTAACATTATGACAGTCCATGAGCTGCTACCCCGCTGTAACATTATGACAGTGTTGCCATGACGTAGCTGTAACATTATGACAGTGTGCCATGACTGTACCGCTTGTAACATTAGACAGTGTTGCCATGACTGTACGCTGTAACATATGACCAGTGTTGCCATGACTGTACGCTGTAACATTATGACAGTGTTGCCATGACTGTACCGCTGTAAACATTACTGACAGTGTTGCCATGACGTACGCTGTAACATTTATGGACAGTGTTGCCCTGACTAACCGCTGTAACATTATGACAGTGTTGCCATGACTGTACCGCCTTGTAACAGTATGACAGTGTTGCCATGACTGTACCGCTGTAAATTATGACAGATGTGCCTGATGTGCGTACTTTGGATTTTACCGCTGTAAACATTATGACAGTGTTGCCATGACTGTTATCGCTGTAACATTATGACAGTGTGTGCCATGACTGTATACAGCTGTAACATTAGACAGTGTTGACCATGACTGATCGCCTGTAACATATGACAGTGTTGCCAATGACTGTACCCCGCTCTTCTTGTACCATTTGACCAGTGTTGCCATTGGACTGTTACGTTCTGTTCTTGTAACATTATGACAGTGTTGCCATGACACGTACCGCTGTAACGGCATGTATGACAGTGTTGCCATGACTTATGTAACGCTGTGTAAACATTATATGACAGTGTGGCCATGACTGTACCGCTGTTAACATTATGACAGTGTTGCCATGAAGTACCGCTAGTAACATTATTTGACAGTGCTGTTGCCATGACTGTACCGCTGTAACATTATGACAGTGTTGCCATGACGGTACCAGCTGTAACATTATGACAGTGTTGCCATGACTGTTACCGCTTTGTAACATTATGAAGGGTTGCCATGACTGTAACCGTCGTAACATTATGACAGTGTTGCCATGACTGTACCGCTGTTAACATTATGACAATGACTGTACCGCGTAACATATGACAGTGTTGCCATGACTGTACGCTTGTAACATTATGACAGTGTTGCCATGAACTGTACCTCCTGTAACCATTATGACAGTGTTGCCATGACTGTACCGCCTGCGTAACTTTATGATAGTGATTGGCCTGACGTCCCTTGTAACATTATGACCGTGTTGCCATGACTGTACCGCTGTAACATTATGACAGTGTTGCCATGACTGTACGCTTATGCTGAGCGTAACATTATGACAGTGTTGCCATGGACTGTACCGCGGTAAACATTATGACAGTGTTGCCATGACTACGCTGTAACTTTGACAGTGTTGCCATGACTGTACGCTGTAACATTATGACAGTGTGCCATGACTGTACCCTGTAACATTATGACAGTGTGCCATGACTGTACGCTGTAACTTCATGACATGTTGCCATGACTGTACGTTTTTCTTGTAACATATGACAGTGTTGCCATGGACTGTACCGCTGTAACATTATGACAGTGTTGCCAGACGTACGCTGTAACATTATGACAGTGTTGCCATGACTGTACGCCTGTAAACATTCGACAGTGTTGCCATGATTGTACCGCTGTAACATTATGACAGTTGGTGCCATGACTGTACCGCTGTTAACATTATGACAGTGGTTGCCTTGATGACTGTTTATCGCTGTAACATTATGACAGTGTTGCATGACGTACCGTGTAACATTATGACAGGTTACAGTTTGTTGCCATGATCTGTACGCGAAATTATGACAGTGTTGCCATGACGTACCGCTGTAAATTCGTTGCCATGACTGTACCGCTGTAACATTATGACAGTGTTGCCAATGACTGTACGCTGTAACATTTGACAGTGTGCCATGACTGTACCGCTGTAACATTATGACAGTGTTGCCATGACTGTTATACCGCTGTAACATATGACAGTGTGTTGCCGTATGACTGTACACGCCTGTAACATTATGACGAAGTCTGTTGCCATGACTGTACGCTGTAACATTATGACAGTGTTGCCATGACTGTTAAAACCGCTGTAAACATTATGATCGTGTTGCCATGACACGCCTGTAACATTATGACAGTGTTGCCATGATCCCTGTACCGCTGTAACATATGACAGTGTTGCCATGACTGATACGCTGTAACATTTATGACAGTCGTTGCCAGGATGTACCGCTGACTTTTGACTGTACCGCTTGTAACATTATGACAGTTGTTGCCATGACTGTACCGCTGTAACATTTATGACAGTTTGCCATGACTGTACCGCTGTAACATTATGACAGTGTTGCCATGACTGTATCGCTGTAACATTATGACCTAGTTTGCCATGACTGTACCGCTGTAACTTCTGACGTGTTGCTGACTTAAAGCTGTAACATTTGACGGTTGCCATGACGTACCGCTGTAACATATGACAGTGTTGCCATGACTGTACCGCTGTAACATTATGACAGTCGTTGCCATGACTGTACCGCTGTAACATTATGACAGTGTTGCCTGGACTGTACCGCTGTAACATTATGACAGTTTGTTGCCATGACTGTACGCTGTAACATTATGACAGTGTGCCATGACGTACCGCTGTAACATTATGACAGTGTTGCCATGGACTGTTATCGCTGTAACATTATGACAGTGTTGCCATGACGTACCGCTGTAACATGATGACAGTAGTTGCCATGACTGTACCGCTGTAACATTATGACAGTGTTGCCATGACTGTACCGCTGTAACTATTCAGGTTGCCATGACTGTACGCTTGTAACATTAGACAGTGCATCTGCCCCTTATGACAGCCGTTACCGCGTGTAACATTATGACACCGTGTTGCCATGACTTGTACCGCTGCTAAACATTATGACAGTTTGCCATGACTGTACCGGCTGTAACATTGACAGTGTGCCATGACTTTACCGTCTGCATATGATGACTTGTACGCTGTAACTTATGACAGTGTTGCCATGACTGTAGCGTGTAACATTATGAAAGTGTTGCCATGACTGTACCGCGTGTACCATTATGACAGTGTTGCGACGTAGCTGTACATTTGAAGTTTGCCATGACTGTACCGCTGTAACATTATGGACAGTTGCCATGACTGGTAACGCTGTAACATTCTGACAGTGTTGGCCCATGACTGTACCGCTGTGAACATTATGACATGTGTGCCATGACTGTACCGCTTGTAACATTATGACAGTGTTGCCAATGACTGTACCGACTGTAACAGTATGACAGTGTTGCCATGACTGTACCGCTGTAACATTATGACAGTGTTGCCAAGACTGTACCGCTGTAACTTATGACAGTGTTGCCATGACTGTACCCTGTAACATTATGACCGTGTTGCCATGACTGTACCGCTGTTAAATTCATGACAGTGTTGCCCTGACTGTACCCTGTAACATTTGACAGTGTTGCCATGGGACTGCCGCTGTAACATTATGACAGTGTTGCCATGACTGTACCGCTGTAACATTATGAATGACTGTACCGCTGTAACATTATGACAGTGTTGCCATGACTGTATCGCTGTAACATTATGACAGTGTTGCCATGACTGTACCGCTGTAACATTATGACAGTGTTGCCATGACTGTATCGCTGTAACATTATGACAGTGTTGCCATGACTGTACCGCTGTAACATTCTGACAGTGTTGCCATGACTGTACCGCTGTAACATTTTGACAGTGTTGCCATGACTGTACCGCTGTAACATTATGACAGTGTTGCCATGACTGTACCGCTGTAACATTATGACAGTGTTGCCATGACTGTACCGCTGGTAAACATTATGACAGTGTTGCCATTGACTGTACGCCTGTAACCTTATAGACCAGTGTTGCCATGACTGTAGTCGCTGTGCTGAACATTATGACAGTGTGCCATGACTGTACCGCTGTAACATTATGACAGTGTTGCCATGACTGATCGCTGAACATTATGACAGTGTTGCCATGACTGTACCGCTGTAACATTATGACAGTGTTGCCATGACTGTACCGCTGTAACATTATGACAGTGTTGCCATGACTGTACCGCTGTAACATTATGACAGTGTTGCCATGACTGTACCGCTGTAACATTATGACAGTGTTGCCATGACTACCGCTGTAACATTATGACAGTGTTGCCATGACTGTACCGCTGTGTAACATTATGACAGTGTTGCCATGACTGTACCGCCTGTAACATTATGACAGTGTTTGTTGCCATGACTGTACCGCTGTAACATTATGTACAGCGTGTGTGCCATGACGTACCGCTGTAACATTATGACATGTTGCCATGACTGTACCGCTGTAACATTATGACAGTGTTGCCATGACTGTACCGCTGTAACATTATGACAGTGTTGCCATGACTGTAGCCGCTGCTAACATTAGACAGTTTGCCATGACTGTACCGCTTATCCTGTAAATTTGACAGGTGTTGCCATGACGTACGCGTAACATTATGACAGTGTTGCCATGACTGTACCGCTGTAACATTATGACAGTGTTGCCTGACTGTACCGCTGTAACATTATGACAGTGTTGCCATGGACTTGTACCGTCTGTAACATTATGACAGTGTTGCCATGACTGTACCCGCTGTAACACTTTTTGTAACATGTACATATGACCCTATGACTGTACCGCTGTAACATTATGACAGTGTTGCCATGACTGTATCGCTGTAACATTATGACAGTGTTGCCATGACTGTACCGCTGTAACATTCTGACAGTGTTGCCATGACTGTACCGCTGTAACATTTTGACAGTGTTGCCATGACTGTACCGCTGTAACATTTGACAGTGTTGCCATGATGTACCGCTGTAACATTATGACAGTGTTGCCAGACTGTACCGCCTTGTAACATTATTGACAGTGTTGCCATTGACTGTACCGCCTGTAACATTATGACAGTGTTGCCATGACTGTACCGCTTGTAACATTATGACAGTGTTGCGCCATGACTGTACCGCTGTAACCATTATGGACAGTGTTTGCCATGACTGTACCGCTGCTGTGAACATTTATGACAGTGTTGCCAATGGACTGTACCGTGTAACATTATGACAGTGTTGCCATGCACTTTACCGCTTGTAAACATTATGACAGTGTTGCCATGACTGTACGCGTGTAACATTATGACAGTGTTGCCATGACTGTTACCGCCTGTAACATTATGACAGTGTTGCAATGACTGTACCGCTGTAAACATTATGACAGTGTTGCCATGGACCTGTACCGCGTCTCTGTAACATTATGACAGTGTTGACCATGACTGTACCCTGTAACATTATGACAGTGTTGCCAATTTGACTGTACCGCTGTAAATTATGAAGTGTTGCCATGACTTACTCTGTAACATAGACAGGTTGCCCAGACGTACCGCGTTGTAACGTAATGACAGTGTTGCCATGACTGTACCGCTGTAAATTATGACAGTTGTTGCCATGACTGTACCGCCGCTGTAACATTATGACAGTGTTGCCATGACCGTACCGCTCTGGAACATTATGACAGTGTTGCATCATGACTGTACGCTTGTAAACATTATGGACAGTGTTGCCACCATGACTGTTACCGCTGTAACATTATGACAGTTGTTGCCATGACTGTACGCGTGTAACATTTGAATGGATGACTGTACGCTGTAACATGTATGACAGTGTTGCCAGACAGTATCCGTCTTTGTAACATTATGACAGTGTTGCCATGACTGTACCGCTTGTAACATTAGACAGTGTTGCCATGACCGTATACCGCTGTTTAACATATGACAGTGTTGCCATGACTGTACCGCTGTAACATTATGACAGTGTTGCCATGACTGTATACCGCTGAAACATTTGACAGTGTTGCCATGACTGTACGCTGTAACATTTTATGACAGTGTTTGCCATGACGTACCGCTGTAACATTATGACACGTGTTGCCATGACCTGTACCGCTTGTAACAGTTATGACAGTGTTGCCATGACTGTACCGCTGTAACATTATGGACAGTGTTGCCATGGACCTGTACCGCTGTAACATTATGAATGACTGTACCGCTGTAACATTATGACAGTGTTGCCATGACTGTATCGCTGTAACATTATGACAGTGTTGCCATGACTGTACCGCTGTAACATTATGACAGTGTTGCCATGACTGTACCGCTGTAACATTATGACAGTGTTGCCATGGAACTGTACCGCTGTTAACATTATACAGTGTTGCCAATGACTCGTACGCTGTAACATTATGGACAGTGTTGCCATGACTGTACCGCTGCTAAATATGACAGTTTGCCATGACTACCGCTTGTAAACATTATGACAGTGTTGCCATGACCTGTACCGCTGTAACAGTATGACAGTGTTGCCATTGACTGTACCGCTGTAACATTATGACAGTGTTGCCATGGGACTGTACCCCCCTGTAACCATTGAACTTTCCGCTGTAACATTTATGACAGTGTTGCCATGACTGTACGCTGTAACATTATGACGTGTTGCCATGACTGTACCGCTTTCGTAACATTATGACAGTGTTGCCATTGACTGTATCGCTCGTAACATTAGACAGTGTTGCCATGACTGTACCGCCGTAACATTTATGACAGTGTTGCCATGACTGTACCGCTGTAACATTTTGACAGTGATGTTGCCATGACTCTGTACCGCCTGTTAACATTATGAAGTGTTGCCATGACTGTACCTGCTGTAACATTATGACAGTGTTGCCATGACTGTACCGCCTGTAACATTATGACAGTGTTGCCATGGGGACTGTACACGCTTTTGTTTGTAACATTATGACAGTTTGCCATGACCCTGTACCGCTTGTAACATATGACAGTGTTGACATGACTGTAAGTCTGTAACATTCTGACAGTGTGCCATGACTGTACCGCGTAACATTATGACAGTGTTGCCAGGACTGTACCGCTTGTAACAATTATGACAGTGTTGCCATGACTGTACCGCTGTAACATTATGACAAGTGGTGTGCCATGACTGTACGCTGTACTTATGTACAGTGTGCCATGACGTACCGCTGTAACTATGACATTGAGTGCAATGACTGGGATGCGAGCTAATGTCAGTTGCACGATGTTTATACTTACGCTATGACTGTTATTTTACGCTGTAACATTTGAAGTGTGCCAACGACGTTACCGCTGTTAACTTATGACAGTGTTGCCAATGACTGTACCGCTGTAACAAAATTCCCATCCTATTTGCCACCATGACTGACTTTATAATTCTAAAAATTAATATAACATGATGGTTGTATGACAGTGTTGCCATGTATGGACCGACGTACTGTAACATTATGACAGCGACTGTTGCCATGACTGTACCGCTGTAACATTCTATGCAATGGACCTGTACCGCTGTAAAATTATGACAGGTGTTGCCATGACGTATCGCCTGTAAATTATGACAGTGTTTTGCCATGACTGTACCGCTGTAACATTATGACAGTGTTGCCATGACTGTACCGCATTATGATGACTGTAGGTAACATTATGACAGTGTTGCACAATGACTGTTACCGCGTGTAACATTATGGACAGTGGCCATGAACTGTACCGCTGGTAAAAATTATTGACAGTTGTTTGCCATGACTGTACCGCTTGTTAACATTATGACAGTGTTGCCATGACTGTACCGTGAACATTATGGACAGTGTTGCCATGACCTGTAACGCTGTTTGTAACATTCTGACAAGTGTTGCCATGACCTGTACCGCTTGTAACATTATGACAGTGTTGCCATGACTGTACCGCTGTAACATTATGACAGTGTTGCCATGACTTGTACCGCTGTAACATTATGACAGTGTTGCCATGACTGTACCGCTGTAACATTATGACAGTGTTGCCATGACTGTACCGCTGTAACATTATGACAGTGTTGCCATGACTGTACCGCTGTAACATTATGAATGACTGTACCGCTGTAACATTATGACAGTGTTGCCATGACTGTATCGCTGTAACATTATGACAGTGTTGCCATGACTGTACCGCTGAACATTTGACAGTTGCATACTACGCTGTAACATTATGACAGTGTTTAGCCATGATGACTGTACCGCTGTAACATTCTGACAGTGTTACAATGGACCCTGTACCGCTGTAAACATTTTGACAGTGTTGCCATGACTGTACCGCTGTAACATTATGACAGTGTTTGCCATGACTGTACGCTGTAACATTATGACAGTGTTGCCATGACTGTACCGCTGTAACATTATGACAGTGTTGCCATGACTGTACCGCTGTAACATTATGACAGTGTTGCCATGACTGTACCGCTGTAACATTATGACAGTGTTGCCATGACTGTACCGCTGTAACATTATGACAGTGTTGCCATGACTGTACCGCTGTAACATTAGAAGTGTTGCCAGACTGTACCGCCTGTAACATTATGACAGTGTTGCCATGACTGTACCGCTGTAACATTTGACGTGTTGCCAGACTGTACCGCTGTAACATTATGACAGTGTGCCATGACTGTACGCTGTAACATTCTGACAGTGTTGCCATGACTGTATCGCTGTAACATTATGACAGTGTTGCCATGACTGTATCGCTGTAACATTATGACAGTGTTGCCATGACTGTACCGCTGTAAACTATTCTTATGAACCATGACTGTACCGCTGTAACATTATGACAGTGTTGCCATGACTGTACCGCTGTAACATTCTGACAGTGTTGCCATGACTGTATCGCTGTAACATTATGACAGTGTTGCCATGACTGTACCGCTGTAACATTATGACAGTGTTGCCATGACTGTACCGCTGTAACATTATGACAGTGTTGCCATGACTGTACCGCTGTAACATTATGACAGTGTTGCCATGACTGTACCGCTGTAACATTATGACTAGTGCGGCATGACCTGTAACGCTGTAACATTATGAATGACTGTACCGCTGTAACATTATGACAGTGTTGCCATGACTGTATCGCTGTAACATTATGACAGTGTTTCCATGACTGTACCGCTGTAAACATTTATGACAGTGTTGCCATGACTTGTACCGCTGTAACCATAGACAGTGTTGCCACGATGTACACGCGTAACATTATGACAGTGTTGCCATGACTGTACGCTGTAACATTTATGACAGTGTTGCCATGACTGTACCGCTGTAACATTATGACAGTGTTGCCATGACTGTACCGCTGTAACATTATGACAGTGTTGCCATGACTACCGCTGTAACATTATGACAGTGTTGCCATGACTGTACCGCTGTAACATTATGACAGTGTTGCCATGACTGTATCGCTGTAACATTATGACAGTGTTGCCATGACTGTACCGCTGTAACATTATGACAGTGTTGCCATGACTGTACCGCTGTAACATTAGTGTTTTGACAGCCCTGATCTGAAACAATGAATGAATCAAGGAAAAAGAGATGAGGGGAGAAAAGGGACTCGTTGTCTTACCTTTTGACCTCAGCTAAGTTGTTACACAGCTGCATATGCTTCTGGCAGCGTCCTTTGTACGTGCTGTGAGAAGTATGTATGTACATAGTGGTCTGTGTTTAGACAATCCACGCACACATCCTAATCCTAAAACTAATATTTTGTCATTTCTTCAGAACACTCCTTTTTCATTTTTCATTTTTCATAATGGTCATTTATGTATGTTTGTGTGTGTAGCAGCGTGTCAGCTAGTGCCTGATTTAGTATTGCTGTGTGAATGTATAATTATGTGTAATTGAGTGGCTGTATATTTATATTTGGGAGCGGCATTCGGTGGTGTGTGTGTGTGTGTGTGTGTGTGTGTGTGTGTGTGTGTGTGTGTGTGTGTGTGTGTGTGTGTGTGTTGTGTGTGTGTATGTATGGTGTGTGTGCCTGCATGATGGCTTTTGTGTGTGCCTTCTTCGTGCATAATAGTGTGTGTGTGTCTGTATGGGTGTGTTTCTTATGACTTCCTGCGTGCTACATGCATGTGTGTGTGATCTTTGTGTGTTGTGGTGTGTTGTGTGCCTTCCTGTGTGCGTCGCGTGCTGTGCATTGTGTATGACGTAGCCTGTATGTTTGCGCCATGTTGCCGATATTGGGTACATATTGCCCCCCCCCCACCCCCCCCCCCCCCCCCCCCCCCCAAAAGGTCGTCCGGTGACAATGATCTTGTTACTCCAACCCCCGTTATGCGACTGAAGACAGAGCTGAGAGAGAAACCCTCAGCTGAAGACAGAGCTTTGAGAGAGAAACCCTCAGCTGAAGACAGAGCTTTGAGAGAGAAACCCTGGGAGAAGAGGACAGCAGGAGGAACAAAGACTGTTTCATTTCTTCTTCTGTTTTGTTTGCTTGTTCCTTCCTATTTTCAGCACCCTGCAATCACTGGCTTTTGTTAGCTTTGAATTCAGGTTTAACCTGTTGCAGAGGAGTGGACAAGTTACCACCCCCCCTCACTTCCTTCTCCTCCTCCTCCTCCGACCATCTCCTATAAACCTTCATTCACACTCGATCTTGATTTGTGGCGTTTTACATAATGACAAGTTACCACCCCCCCTCCCTTCCTTCTTCTCCTCCTCCAAGTATTTTTGACCCTGTCCTCCTCCTCTTCCTCTTATCTCCTCCAAACCTCCTCCATTCACACTCAATCTTGATTTGTGGTGTTTTACATAATGACAGTCCACATTCATCTTGAAGGAAGTCATCCTTCGCACCTCTTTTTCTTCTTTCTCTCTCTCTCTCATCCCATCCTTGACCCTCGTTCAGACTCCCAAGCTAAGCTCTCAAGCACGGATGGGCTTCCACATGCACTGCCATACATATAGTGTCACCACCACTTCCTTGCCCTCCACGATCTCGGCTAAGCCCTGATGTACAACATGCCATGTACCGCGATATCTCATTCCCTCTTTACACCTTGCCTCCACTAGCTCTCTCATCCCATCTTTTCCCCCCCCTTCCCTCCCTCTCTCTCTCCATCCCTCTTTCCCCCTTCCCTCCCCGTTCCCCTTTCCCTCCCGCTCATCCTTCTTTCCAGCCACTTCCCCTTCTCTTCTCTCAATCCCTCTTTACCCTTCCCTCCCTCTATCTCCCCTGTGCTCCCATGCCCCCTTACTTCCCTCGCGAGCTCTCTCTCAGCTCATACCTCATCCCCACCTTCTCTCTCTCCCCCCCTGTTTTCCCCCCCCTTTTCCCCCCCTCCCCCCCCCCTTCTCGCTCATCCCGTTCCCCCCTTCGCCTCCCCCCACTCTCTCCCCCTACCTCTTTCCATCCCCTCATTCCCCATTTCCTCCTTCTCTCTCCCCCCTTACCCTCCCTCCCTCTCCACCCTCCATTTCCCCCTTCCCGCCCTCTATCTCTATCCCCTCATTCCCCCGCTTCCCTCCCCTCTCGCTCTCTTCTCATTCCCTCGTCCCCCCTTCCCTCCTCCTCGCTCTTTCCCCCATTCCCTCCCTCTGCCTCTCTATCCCTCATCCCCGCCTTCCCTCTTCTCTCTCTTTTTCCTTATTCCCCCTTCCTCCCCTCCTTCTCTCATCCCTCGTCGGTTTCCCTCTCTCTCATCCCTCTTTCCCCCCTTCCCTCCCTCCTCATACTCCTTCCCTCCCCCTCTCTCCATTCCCTTTTCTCTCCTCCCTCCTGGGTCTCCTTCCCTCATCCCCCCTCTATCTCATCCCTCGCTCCCCCTTCACTCCCTCTCTCCATCCCTCGTTCCCCATTCCCTCCCTCTATCTCTTGTTCCCCCCTTCCCTCACACCCATAACTCTTGGTCCCCCCTTCTCCCTCCTCCCCCACTTCCCTCCCTCTCTCCCCCATCCCTCTTCCCCCCTTCACTCCCTCTCTCTCCATCTCTTGTTCCCCCCTTCCCTCCCTCTCTCTCTCTCCTCTCTTCCTCACCCCCGCTCTCTCTCATCCCTCGTTCCCCCCTTCACTCCTCTCTCCATCCCTCGTTCCACATTCCCTCCCTCTATCTCTGTTACCCCCTCCCTCCCTTCAATCTCTTGGTTCCCCCATTCTCTCCCTACCATTCCTCCCCCCTCCCTCCTTCTCCTCCAGTCACCTCATCCCCCCGTTCACTCCACTCTCTCTCCCACTCGTGTTCCCCCCTTCCCTTCTCTCTCCCCCATCCCTAGTTTTCACCCTTCACTCCCTCTCCTCCATTCCCTCGTTCCACTTTCCCTCCCCTCTCTCCCGACAGGGTATTCATTCAGAAAGGTTTACTGAGTCCAACATAGTCGCCGCTGTTGATGGTCTCCCTTATGCCGGCTAGCGCTGGCTGCTCCCCTCAGAGTCAACTCAACTCAGGTTACCTACCTGCTCCTCACTCTCATCACGTTATTCACCACACATAAAGACAATTTCTGTTAACTAAGTAGTCATAAATTAGAACATGTCGGAGTAGAGTTGCAAAATTATGGTAACTTTCCCCAAATTCCAGGTTTTCCAGAAATCCAGGATGGAAGATTCCCAGAATCAGAAATGAATAAGCAGGAAATCCGGAGTTCTCCAACCAGGATTTAAGGAAAACCAAGGAATTTTGGGGAAATTACAGGAATGTTGCAACCCTATGTCATAGTATTACATGACATTTATCCCTCTGCTGTGGATCAGAGACATATATAGAGATCACAAAAAGACTTCCTTACCCCAGGACACACCAATAGTTTGACTATACCAGACAAAGTCAATAAAATAAGCCTGTTTGTGTGTCCTGTGAATAATCAAACTTCTATACCGAGAGTTCCTTTTGCTTTGGTTTTTCTACACATAGTCACCTGCTGAAGTGTCTTGGTGTAAAGAAAGATTTTTGGGGATTATCAAGTCCCTGAGCTGAGCACCTGAGTCCCTTTTAGCTCAAGCTGAGCTGAAGCGCATTTGGGTATGCTTTCATTCTGTTCATAGAGATATACATGTATATTTCTCTGGTGTGAACCAACCAAAAAATATTCTCCATAATGCTGCTGGGTGAACTTTATGAACTACCATCATGACTGCAGGCAGCGAGTCTGCATGATCATTATTCTGACACGTGGCGCAAGTTGGGCGATTTCTTTTTCCAGCTTTTCATGCTAGCTCTATGCAAGTAAAAAGGACAGCTATGCAGAATACATTTAGGCCCATGAAGGCCTGATTCACACAGTCTCCTCTGAACAGTTGATGTTGAGATGTGTCTGTTACTTGAACTCTGTGAAGCATTTATTTGGGCTGCAATTTCTGAGGCTGGTAACTCTAATGAACTTATCCTCTGCAGCAGAGGTAACTCTGGGTCTTCCATTCCTGTGGCGGTTATTTCTCTTTGCTTATTTGAGCTGTTCTTGCCATAATATGGACTTGGTTTTTTACCAGATAGGGCTATCTTCTGTATACCACCCCTACCTTGTCACAACACAACTGATTGGCTCAAACACATTAAGAATACATTCCACAAATTAACTTTTAAGAAGGCACACCTGTTAATGAAATGCATTCCAGGTGACTACCCATTAAAGCTGAGTAGAGAAAAGAATGCCAAGAGTGTGCAACTGCATCAAGGCCAAAGCGTGTGGCACTTTGAAAGAATCTCAAATACAAAACAATAGTTTTTAACCTTTTTCGGTTTATAACATGAATTTCCATAGGTGTTTTTTATAGTTTGATGTTTCACATTTATCGTAAATGTGAAAATATCGTACAAATATAAGTAAACCCTGTGAATGAGTAGTGTGTCCAAACTTTTGAACCCCGTAGGTATAAATATGTACTGATTACTGTACATAAACAGTACTGATATGTATATAAGCATGTACTGATACTGTATATAAACATGTACTGATACTGTATATAAACATGTACTGATACTGTATATAAACATGTACTGATACTGTATATAAGCATGTACTGATACTGTATATAAACATGTACTGATACTGTATATAAGCATGTACTGATACTGTATATAAACATGTACCGATATTGTACATAAACATGTACCGATACTGTATATATACATGTACTGATACTGTATATAAACATGTACCGATACTATATATAAACATGTACTGATACTATATATAAACATGTACAGATACTATATAATAAAATGTACGGATATGCTATATAAAATGATACAGATACTTAATCATAAACATGTTCAAGTACTGACCTGTTCTGTTAGTTTTGTATGTGTGAGTTGGTCAGGACGGGATTTTGGCGGGCAGTCTATGTTGTTCTGTGTCTATGTTGGTTTACAAGGGTTACATAATAGGCCTCAATTAGAGGCAGGTGTTTTCATTTCCTCTATGAGAGTCATATTAAGGTAGGGTTTACACTGTTTGTTTGTGGGTGGTTGGCTTCCTGTGTCAGTATGTTTACGCCACACGGGACTGTTCGGTATGTTTGTTTCGTTCGGTTTTGTTGTAGCAGTTTTCCTAATTATTGCGTTCTTCATGTTTCAGTAAGTTCGTCGGTCCAGGTCTGTCTACATTCGTTTTGTTATTGTTAGTTTATCTCAAGTATAGTTCGTTTTTTTTTTGGTCTTGTTTGTTTTGTCGTGTCTTAATAAAATCATGTCATTTCACACGCGCACTTGGTTCAATGCCATGCTCTCCTCTCGGATGAAGAGGGGAGGGACTACCGTTACAGGAAACACCACCGATCCAGAACCAAGCAGCGGAGGGGACCACGGAACAGTGGTCCAGGAAAACCAACGAATGCAGGATCTCTGGAGTCGGGAGGAGATCTAGACGAAAGGGGACCATGGTGCGAAGGTTTGTGTTACTCGGTCGCTCTGGGGAGGAGAGGAGGCAGCCACAGCCCAGGAGTGCAGATATGAAGGTACGCGGATAGCAAGGAAGTCCGAAGAAGAGAAACCCCAAAAATTTATTGGGGGAGAGGCTAAGAGGTAGGGGCCAAGTGCAGGTAGGGAGACCTGCGCCCACTTCCAGCTAACCCGTGGAGCGAGGGAGTACGGCAGACACCGTGTTACGCCTTAGGAGAGCACGTGTCTCCTGTTACGTTGCATTAGCCCGGTGGGGTATTCCACCTCCCGACACTGCGTAGGGCTAGATATGAGCATTGAGCCAAGTGCATGAGACGCCTATAAACAGATCTGGCACCAGTACGGTCTCCTTGGGACGGCATACAGGGCACAGCCTTTACAGGCATGGTCCCCGGTTCGCCTAAATAGCCCGGTGCGGGTTATTCCACTCCCGCAATGGTCGGGCGACGGGGCAGCATTCAACCAGGTAAGGAGTGGGGCAGGCTCAAGCTCAAGGGAGCCAGTCCGCTTGCACGGGGGTTCACGGTATTTCCGCGCTACCTCCCCGCCCAGCCCCAGTACCACCAGTGCCTACACCACGCACCAGGCTTCCAGTGCGTTTCAGATCCCTGTTCCTCTCCACGCACTCTCCTATGGTGCGTGTCTCCACCCAGCCCAGTCCTACAGTTCGGCACACGCACAAGCCACCTGTGAGTCTCCAGAGACCTGTACACACTGTTCCTTATCCCCGTACTCGTCCTGATGTGCGTGCACTTCAGCCTGGTTGCCACCAGTGCGGTACCACCGCACCAGGCAAATAGTACGCTTTGGAAGTCCAGTGTGACCGGTCCTGCTCCCCGCACTAGGCTTGAAAGTGCGTTTGTCTCAAGTCCGGTGCCTCCAGTTCCCCAGGCACCACGCACCAGGACAGTGCGTATAGCCGGCCCAGGTCTGCGTCTGCCCAACGGAGACTGAACTGTCCAGTCTGCCCAAGCGCAGCTATGAACTGCCCTCTGTGATGAGGGCCCTTCAAAAGCCGCCCGTTGCCATGAGCCCTGCAAAGCCGCCCGTCTGCCAGAGCCTACAGAGCCTTCCGCCAGACAGGAGCCGCTAGTAGAGCCTTCGCCAAGACAGGAGCCGTAGAGCCCTTCCGCCAGGACAGGAGCAGCCCAACGCCTTCCGCCAGGACAGGATCAGTCTGAGCCATCAGTCTCCGCAGCGCCATCTGAGCCATCAGTTCCGCAGCGCCATCTGAGCCATCCGTCTCCTCAGCGCCATCTGAGCGGCCGTCTCTCAGCGCAGTCGGAGCCATCGTTCTCCCCAGCGCGGTTCTGAGGCCATCCCGTCTCCCCAGGCGCCGTCTGAGCCATCCGGTCTCCCCAGCGCCCGTCTGAGCCATCCGTCTGTCCCGAGCAATTAGAGCCGCCCGTCTGTCCCAAGCCGTTCAAGGAGCCGTAGTCAGTCAGGAGCCGCCTAGAGCCATTCGTCAGAAGGATCGCCAGAGCCGCCCAACCAGACAGGATTTGCCAAGAGCCGCAACAGACAGGATCTGCAAAGAGCCGCCAACCAGACAGATATGCCCAAGCCGCCAACCAGGACAGGAATCTGCCAGAGCCGCAAACCAGACAGGATCTGCCAGAGCCGCCAACCAGACTTAGGGATTCTGCCAGGAGCCAGTTCAGCGAGCATGAGGTCCAGAGCCGCAGCCAGACATGAGCGTCCAGAGCCGTCAGCAAGCATGAGCGTCCAGAGCCTGTCAGGCCAGCCATGAGCGTACAGAGCCGCCAGCAACATGAGCGTCCCCTCAGTCGGAGCTGCCAGTATCCAGAAACTGCCCCTCAGTCCAGAGCTGTCTCTCTGTCGAGAGGCCTTCAGTCCGGAGTTGCCCTCTATCCTGAGCTACCTCTCTCATCCTGAGCTACCCATCTCTATCCGAGCTACCTCTCTATCGAACTACCTATCTTTCCGAGCTACATTGTCCGGAGCGTCCATTATTTTGATGTTACCCGTAATTAGGTGGGTGAGTAAGAGGGTGGTCATTCTGAGGGAGAGACGTAAGCTGCGATTGACTATGGGGGGGTGGGGACCCTCGCCCAGAGCCTGAGCCACCACCGTGGTCAGATTGCCCACCCTGACCCTCCCCTAGGACTTTGTGCTGTGTGCGGCCCGTAAAGTTCGCACCGTAAGGGGGGTATGTCACGTCCTGACCTGTTTTCTGTTAGTTTTGTATGTGTTAGTTGGTCAGGACGGAGTTTTGGGTGGGCAGTCTATGTTTCTGTTTTCTATTTGGTTAAAGGGTGACCTAAAAAAAATTATGGCTCTCAATTAGAGGCAGGTGTTTTTGCATTTCCTCTGATTGCGAGTAATATTAAGGTAGGTGTGTTCACACTGTTGTTTGTTGGTGGTTGTCTACTGTGTCAGTATGTTACGACACACGGGGGGGGGGGGGGGGGGAGGGGGGGGGTCGGGGGGGGGGGGAGGTTACTTTTGGTTCTCGGTATGTTTGGTTCGTTCGGTTTGGTTTAGTCAGTTTTCTGTTATGCGTTCTTCGTGTTTCATGTAAGTTCGTCGCTCCAGGTCTGTATACATTCGTTTGGGTATTTTGTTAGTTTAGTCAAGTATAGTCATTTTTTGTCTTCGTTGTTTTGTCGTGTCTAATCAAATTCCTGTCATTTCACAACGCTGCGCCTTGGTTCAATCATGCGCCTACTCTTCGGATGAAGAGGAGGTGGAATACCGTTACACATGTACAGATACTATGATATAAACATGTACAGATACGGTATATAAACAGGTACAGATACTATATCGACAACATGGTACAGATACTATATATAAACATGTACAGATACTACTATATAAACAGTACAGATACTAATAAAACATGTACGATAATGTATATAAACATGTACAGATACTATATTATAAACATGTACAGATACTATTATTAAACATGTACAAAGATACTATATATAAACAGTGTACAGATACTAATAGAAACAGTACAGACAGTTCTCTATAGAGTATAAACAGTACAGCCAAGTTCTATATAGAGTATAACAAGTACAGATCAAGTTCTATAGAGAGTATAAACAATTAAGACAATTTCTATAATAGAGTATAAACAAGTTACAGACAAGTTCTATATAGAGTATAAAACATGTACAGACAAGTTTATATAGAGTAACCTAAAAATGTTACAGAAAAGGTCTATATAGAGATAAAACAGTTACAGACAGTCTAATATAGAGTATAAACAAGTTTTACAGGACAATTTCTTAATAGAGATAAACATGTTACGACATATAGTTATTATATGTCAGCATTTGTGAACTAAGAATGTAGACCATGCGCCCCCGCCGTGGGCGCAGGAGTGATTGAACAACGATGCACAAAACAGGATTTATTTACCAAGATTGAGAAGAAAGGAGTGTGTTTCTCCTTCGACTCACAGAACAAGACGAGACACTTAGACTGAAAAAAAAAAAAAAACTGGGTCTTGAGCGTCTTGAAAGAAGCCCTCGCGATAGAGAGTTAAGAGAGAGAAAGAGAGAGCGGAGAAGTGTTTTTTGAAAGCGGAGAGTGGAACGCCTCTGATCCCACGGCCAGTAAGGACGGGGATCGCGAGCAGCGATACAGTACATTCCCAGACGGCAAGGTGGTCTGACTGAACATGTTCCCTGTTGTGATTGGGATGAGGCAACAACAAGGCCCTGGAAAGCGCTCCGGCTTCACTATTCCCACGGGGAATATCACAAATCATCATAAAGAAGTGAAGGTCCCATGAAGGGTGGAGGGTGAAGGGAGGGAGGAAAGGAAGAGGCAGAGGTAGGGAGAGGTTTATAGGAAAGTAGAAGGAAAAAAAGAGTGCTGAATCAGGTGGCTCTTGATCTTGGTCCATTTCACGTGCTATGATGATATTGACGTTAACATACAGACACCTGACTGTTTTACAGCCATTTCCCAGAAAAAACAATCACACTGTTATTCCACAGCACACAACCATGTTGGTTGTTTGTACTCACAAGAGGAAACGAATGACTGACTACTAATGTTTCATCTCTCTCACAAATTCCTTACGTGTCACTTTAACAAACTTACCTTCACCCATATTCTTGCACTTACGTAGCTGGAATTGTCTCTTTTTCTCAGTGGAGGGTCGTAACACAGCTGGACTATCACGTCTCTCTTACAGAACATAGGTTTTCTGTATCTGATTCTGCAAAACCAGGAAGAAAATGGAATTAGTGAAGCTTGCAGGATGTGGCTGTGTGCTATGCAGCATTTTGCCTCGGGTTGCCAGGATCGGTCCTGTTGCTGGTTCAGGTTAAACTAAACAGCCTGTAGCCAAGTTCCTCTGGCGCTTGTCACGCACTCGCGGCTCTGCACGACTGAAACCAGCCATAGAGAATCAAGGTATGCTCTATGGGTGGACCCCACCCAAAATGCTCCAAAGCTGTTAAACAAGTGTGTGTCTTTACTGACATATTATTCAGAGATTAGGGTCGTTAAGGTCTAAATACCATGATTAGTTGTGTAAGCTTTTTGGTAAAGGTCCAACGAATTGATGGAGAACGTATTATATACTTTGTGAATGGAGCAGGTTTTGTGAACATTTCAGAAAACATTTACTCAAATCCCTTCTATAAAATTTAACTATTAAAATCCATATCTCTTTTGCAGGTATTTTCCCAGTGTTCTCTTGTGCTAACCATCTCACAATATCACCATTAATATCAAGTTTATAGATCGACAACTTTTTTTGAAAACTTGATTACTTTTTAAGTTACAGTAACTCTATACTACTTGAATTTAGCGATGATAAGGTGCCGTATACCTTTCGACATCGGCATTGCTTCATTAGTTCATGAAAAATTCTGTAATCACGGAAATCTGTCCAGAGGAGACATTGAGAGCTCTAATAGTAGGTGTAACAGTGGGACAGAACAGACAGACAGGGAGGGATAGTTATCATCTGTCTCTCATCTATCACTCTGCAATGCTTCTCCAGTCCACTGTCTGCTAACTTGCCGACTAGAATGGATTTTTAACAACTCTGGTCAACAACAAACTACGGTGCACACACACACGAACACACAGAACACACCCACACAAACACACAAACACAGAGACGCGCACACACAGAGACACGCACAACACACAAACAGAGACGCGACACAACAGAGACACGACACACACACACACACACACACACACACACACAACAGAGACACACCACGACACACACACACACCAAGGCACCCCACACACCACACCACACCACCAGAGACACACACACGACACGCACAACACAGAGACACACACAACAGAGAACACACACACAGAGACCACACACACACACACAAACACACACACACACACACTAAACCACACAACACACGGAGAAATGACGCATGCAACGGAACGCCTTCAAACGGAACACCAATAGACAGAATGCAAACCTCTTGGCCTTTCCAAAACTTTTCAAGTAACAAAGTGGGATTCTTCTGTGCGTACACGGTGAAAGGTTGCTATCTTCACAGTTTCTTTCACATAATGTTTTTGAGGGCTATTAGGCCACTGTATGAAGTGAGCCATTGAACCGTCTTTTGGTTCCATATAGCACCATTTCTTCTAACAGTGTATAGGCAAACCAAAGATGCATTGAAGAAATCCAAGTATCTAACAAAGGGAATGGATAGTAAACGTCAAAATTAGACGCCTTCCTACGATACCAAAGGAATGGTCGATGTAATCACTCTTTGATGAGATCTGAACATAAACATTGGTTATCAGAGACAGAGACGAAACAGAGACAAAACAGAGGACTACGGCCCTTATTATATGTTATTATGTATTGGAACAAGTCAGGATAACATATTCTCAGTAGGGTCGTCTTGTCGTCAAGCAGGGTTCGTAGTCTTCTAGAAGGGTACGTCTTGTTTCTAGTAGGTCTGTCTTGTCCTTCTAGCAGGGTCAGGTCGTGTCTTCTAGCGGGTCTGTCTTGTCTTCCAGAAGGGGTCCTCCGTCTGTCTTCTAGCAGGGTCCGTCTTGTCTTCTAGCAGGGTCCGTATGTCTTCTAGCAGGGTCCGTCTGTCTCTAGCAGGTCAGTCTTTGTCTTCTAGTAGGGGTCTGTCTGTCTCTAGCAGGGTACGTTTGTCTTCTAGCAGGGTCGTCTTGTTCTAAGCAGGGTCTGTCTTGTCTTCTAGCAGGGTCTGTCTTGTACTTATAGCAGGGTCCGGCTTGTCTTCTAGTCGGGTATGTCTTGTCTTCTAGCAAGGGTCCGTCGTGTTTCTCTAGCAGGGGTCGTCTTGTCTTATAGTAGGGTTGTTGCTTCTAGCAGGGTTCCGTCTCGTCTTTAGCAGTGTCTTGTCTTGTCTTCTAGCAGGGTTCCGTCTTGCTTCTAGTAGGGTCCGTCTCGTCTTCTAGCAGGGGTCCGTCTTGTATTCTAGCAGGGTCTGTCTGTCTTCAGTAGGTCTGCTTGTATCTAGCAGGTCTGTATTGTATTCTAGCAGGGTCCGGTTGTCTTCTAGCAGGGTCTGTTGTCTTCGAGCAGGGTCCGTCTTGGTTCTAGAAGGGTCCGTCTGTATTCAGTAGGTCTGTCTTGACTTCAGCAGGGGTCGTCTTGTCTTCTAGCAGGGTCCGTCTTGTCTTCTAGTAGGGTCTGTCTTGTCGTCTAGCGGGTCCGTATTGTCTTCTAGCAGGGTCCGTACTTGTCTTCTGCAGGGTCCGTCTTGTCTTCTAGCAGGGTCGTTGTCTTCTAGCAGGGTCCGTCTTGGCTTATAGCAGGGTCGTCTTGTCTTATAGTAGGGTCTGTATCGTCTTCCTAGCAGGGTCCGTCCTTTGTCTTCTAGCAGGGTCCGTCTTGATCTTCTAGTAGGGTCGGGTCGGTCTTCTAACAGTGGTACGTCTTGTACTTCTAGAGTTGCCGTTCTTGTCTTCAGCAGGGTCGTATTCTTGTTCTTATAGCAGGGTCCCGTATTGTATTCTAGCAGGGTCCGTCTTGTAATTCTAGCAGGGTCAGTCTTGTCTATAGTAGGGGTCTGCTTGTCTTCTACAGGGTCAGTCTTGTCTTTAGTAGGGTCGTCTTGTCTTCTAGACAGGGTCGTCTTGTCTTCTAGCAGGGTCTGTTTGCTTCTAGTAGGTCTGTCTTGTCTTCTAGCAGGGTCCGTATTGTCTTTACTAGCCGGGTCAGTCTTGTCTTATAGCAGGTCTGTCGGCTATCTGTAGGGTACCGTATTGTCG